>NW_022436950.1:24402681-24435958 GCF_009761245.1 Sapajus apella
TTTTAGTAGTGACGGGGTTTTACCATCTTGGCCAGGCTGATCTCGAGCTCCTGACGTCAGGTGATCCACCCGCCTCAGCCTCTCAAAGTGCCAAGATTACTGGCATGAGCCACCATGCCCAGCCTGTTTGCTTGTTAAGAAGTGAAGGCAAACAGACTAAAGAGAGTCAATTAAGATAAACTTTAACTGAAGCTTTTGAATGCAAATATGCACAACATGAAACTGTGGGTAATTGATATGTGTCTTTCCTGGCCAGAAACTGGCATCATAAAACTATTAATATAGGAAGCAAAAATTAATAGTAAACCTAGTGCTTTCAACCTCTTGATCAACTAATAGGAGAATTTTGCAGCACTGGTTGAGAAAAGATTTAAAATTATGTGGTTCTGAGAGGGAGGAAAGAGAGACTTAGAACATTTTTCAAAGATTACCTGGTAGTTCTAGTACTCTCTGTATGAAACCATAGTTACTGCAGCAAGCAGGAAAATGGAGGATTGAGTGGAATATAGCACTTAAAATACGACCTTGACTTCCCAATGGAGCGGCTCACTCCATGTGACAAAAAGTGGGTTATTTATGGCTGCTGACTGGGCTGCCTCTGGTGTATCATTTACTCTTACAGTATCTTCCTTTTCTAGCCTAGAAAGTGTGTAAATAAGTAATTTTTCTCTCTTAAACAGCCTAGGGTGATTGTTTCTTAGATTTATAAATGTAGGTAGTTAAAGCATTTTGAAATTTAAGTAAGAACATGTCTTAGTTCTATGATAAATCCTATGACAAATTGCTGACTCAGTTGCATCTTTTGTTTGTTTTTTGTTTGTTTTTTGAGATTGAGTCTTGCTCTGTTGCCCAGGCTGGAGTACAATGGCACGATCTCAGCTCACTGCAACCTCCACCTCCTGGGTTCAAGCGATTGTCATGCCTCAGCTTCCTGAGTACCTGGGACTACAGGCATGCACCGCCATGTCCAGCTAATTTTTTGTATTTTTAGTAGAGACGACATCTCACTATGTTACCCAGACTGGTCTCAAACTCCTGGCCTCAAGTGATCCGCCTGCCTTGGCCTTCCAAAGTTCTGGGATTACAGGCATGAGTCACTGCACCTGGCCTTTTAGCTCAGGGAATTCATCACTTTATATTTTTAGAGGAATTTTAAGTAACTACGTTAAAGTTACTAGCGATATACCTTATTTTCCTGTAAACAAGCAGGAAAAATGATGTAGGACTAAAGATGCAATTTTTTCAATTTCATGTGGGATTCCTCTAATTACCATAAATAGCAGAAGGAAAATCCCCAACTAGCACAGTTGTTATAAGAATTAAAGACAATACATGTCACATATAGGGAAACATATTAGGAATATAATAAATGGTAATCATTCGTCTATCCCTAACCAATATTTTGGTATTAATCCTATTGATATGTCTAAATTTAATTTCTTTTCAGCTTTCTGTGTTGTATTTGATTTCATCAGACTGTATTAATGTTGAAGCCACTTGCCTGGAATTTAAAGCTTCTGTTCATTTATTTCCCTAAACATTTTATTAAGTAACACAAGATCAAAAACGGCACGACCTCACCAAAAGGAAAAATTAAAAGGGTCCATTGCTCAGGGGGGTTCTGTGAATGCCTAGGGCAACAAGCAAAAGCTGGCAGCTCATTTTGCTAACCTGAGTGAAACAAAACAAGAGGGGCAATGGCAAGGGAAAGAAAAAATTGGACTGGGAGACATTAATGACATTTGCCCTGATTAACTGTTGCTTTAAGCATACTAAGCCATCAATGATAAAATTATACCAATTCTGATATCTGAAAATTGGAGATCAGTTTTCAGATATCTTCCACATTTTACTTCTATTATTTATCCATCAATATTTTCCACAGCAGGCACCAAGGAGTTTATATTGAATACTGACTGTTTAGTAAGTTTCCCTCACATCTTATTGTTTTAGAGCCAGGGAATAAAGCACCGTGACTTCTGAGTTCTCATCCTTCTGCTTCACATAGTCACGTTTTTCTAAAAAGAAATACACCACTGTCTACGGGAAGACTTTCTCATGTGTTATAGTGCAGCTTGATGCATCTTTCACCTTTTCTATAGCTTGAATTGGGAAGAAAAGACGATATAAGGGATGCAATTTTAGTATTTGTTATCTCTGCAGATGACGTACTTGAAGACTTTTTCCCATCCTTCTGTTTTTCTTCACATTATTAGGCTAAAAGAATAAAGGCATCTGTTTGCTTGAGACACAGAAGGAGCTACTGAAGGTTGACTAAATATGCATAAAAACGGACAAGAAAGAAGAGGCAAAATATGCCATGTTACCTAGATCACATGACGATTCACATCCCACTTTTAATTTTTGGACCTGCGGGTAGGATTTAATTTTATTGTAGCCATAGAGAAGTCTAATCTTGGGAGTTTCAAAATAGGAAAAGAGAAGGAATTGCCTGAAAGGTATTGTGTTAATTTAGATCTAATTCTTAGGTATAATGGCCCAAAATAAAGACGGGGTGACTAGGATTTGTTTTGCTCCACTAGGAACCCTGTGTTTTTTCCTATTTCTCATTATTGTCTCTAAGGGTAGAGATGGTTATAGTTCTCTTGTTCACCAACAGCATCTAGCATCTCCACATTATGGACATGGAAGATGTTCAATAGCCATGTTTGGATTGAACAAATAAATAGTGATGTTCCATTGTGGGCACAGACACACAGATTGGATCAATATCCATCCAGGAATAAACAACAAAGGGGATGCTTATCAGCTAGGACTGTGTAAGAACTGAGAGTTTTAAGATTCAAAATGAATTTGAAGGCAACATTACCCAAAATGTGAAAGAGTAACAAGAACTCTATGATAACGTCCATACAGTAAAATCATATGGAACTATTAGATCAGTATTCTCTCAAGGAAGACAAAGGCTAAACACAGTGCCACATGATGTCAAATAACTTTGCTCTACCAAGTGGTAGGCTGCTGACCTGAGTTTGCCAATGATAGCTGTAGGAGTCAAGGGGAATGATGCTATTATTTCCCCTGGCTGCTGCTTTTAAAAATCTTAAGAAACTGTAGAACAAGACTGAACCACTAATAAAGTGGTATCATTTACTATTAATTGTGAGAGTATCTTTAAAGAGCTGCCATCTGGCTAATGGCTAACCTGTTTTTTAAAAATGTGGGAAGAGAGATCTTGGGAATTCACATTAGGAGTTGAGGAAATGCTTCCTTTCACAGGAGAAAGCAAAAGACTGCACAGGCAGCGAACGTGGTATCATTTAAATAAATTAGGTTGTGTCTTTCTAATCTGTGGAAATTCCTTGGAAGGATTGACTGAATATTTGTGGTTAGGAAAAGCTAGTGCTTTACAGTTTTTGTGTGTGATCTTCTCACAAAGCTATGAACAACTGTTGCATTAAGTAATTTGAGGCATAATTTAATAATAGATAAAAGGTCTGATCTCAGAAGGCTTCCAAAAACCAGCTGAGATGGGCAAATATGTAAAATGAGACCATAGCATTCACTGAACGGTGAGTTGACTTTTAGAAACCTAGAGACAATTTAAAAACATATTTGTTAATAATTCAGAAGCAATACAAATAAATGGCACATGTTTGCCAACAACCAGAAGTTTGAAGGATTATGAGAAACTCTTGAAGGACTTAATTAAGCTCGGTAATAGAGTAAACACAATCGCAGATGAAGCTCAGTGGAGAGAGAAGATGGAGGTAATATATAATGAACAGTTTGGAGTTGTGCATTTAATGATCTCTGATTTAGCTCTACCCCTCAGGAAGAGAGATTCTGGCTAATGTCTGTTTTAATGTTTATTAAAACAGGGCAAGGAGGACAGTGTGTAAAAAAATAAAACCTAGGTCAATGAGTCACCCACACAATTGGCCAAAACAAAGGATGTCATTTATCAATTCAGAGAGCTTTGTTATAAAGCTATTCTTGAACTGGCTTGCCTACAAGCTTGCATCATGATGAGCCTTCTCTGGTACTTTGTAACTAAAACCTTCTAGTTATGGTTCAATGCAATTCCAATACATCATTATTAAGAAAACCGTGAAATATTTCAAACACATTGGCAAGCATAAAAATAACAGACCTTTACGTGTCTACTACCTTTGTCAAACTCTAATATTTTGATGTCATATTTGCTTCAGCATCTATTTGTGTTATCATTTAAAAGAAATCAAACATTAAAGGTACCACGGAGGCCCTGTGTAAACCTACCAGGTTCCATGTTCTCCCTCCCTTCCTGCCTCCATCCTTCTGTTTCTGAAGGGAACCATTGTCATTAATTCGGTGTGTAACATTCTTATGCTCGTTTTATATTTTTTACTATATGTTTATATACTTGACTACACCACATAGTATTATTTTGAAAGTGTCTAAATGTTATGTAAATGGCATCCCACTCACACATCATTTTGCATTATACTTTTGTGGCTTGACATTATGTTTTGCTCAGCACTGTACTGTGTAGTTTACCTCCATTGATTTAAGCCCCTTGAGTTTATTCACTTTGACCAATGTACTCCATGAGTAAATACATCACAATCTATTGGTCCATGGTCTTTTGATGAACACTTTCAATTTATTACCAATGGCATTGTAATGGATATTCTTTTATATGTCTCCTTTTTCACATGTGTGTGTTTTTCTAGAGTGCCTACCTAGACTTAGGCACTTTTTTTTGATATGGAGTCTTACTCTGTCACCAGGCTGGAGTGCAGTGGCAACATCTCAGCCCACTGCAAACCCCAACTCCCTGGTTCAAGTGATTCTCCTGCTTCAGCCTCTTGAGTAGCTGGGATTACAAACACATGCCACCATACCCACCTAATATTTGTGTTTTTAGTAGAGATGGGGTTTTACCTTGTTGGCCAGGATGGTCTTGATCTCCTGACCTTGTGATCCACCCGCCTTGGTCTCCCAAAGTGCAGGATTACAGGCATAAGCCACTGCGCCTGGACGCTTGGGCATATTTTAAACTTTGTCAAATGTGTCCAAATGCTTTCCATACTAGCTTTACCAATTTACTCTTCCCCACCATTGGATAAGAGTTTCCATTGCTCCATATCCTCTCAACACTGGTGCTTTAAACTTTTGCCAATCTGATAAATGTCAAGCAGAATCTCTTGGTTTTCATGTGTATCTTTCTGAAGTGTTTTTAGAAAAAAAAACTTTTTCTTAAAAAAACAGAAATACTAATTGTTACGTTAAAATATTTTAATGATAAATTTTAACTGTACAACTTGGGAACATACCACCAGGGAATTTTTCTCTGTTGTTTTTCCCCTGAATGAGACAGTAGCTTTGATGAAAATGGATCTGCAAAGAGGGAGTGAGAGGGCCAGTAATATGTTGTGGGTTACAAAGAAAGCCACGGGTCACATAAATTGGCTCTTTGCGATTGGCAGAGGTCTTGGTAAGGAAATCTTCAGTTTAGAAACAAAGTCAAGTCTGACAAGAAGATGGGGTTGCTACCTGTCAGCAGTGCTGCTAGAAAGAAAAGGTTGTGACACGCATTTTCCACTAGTGGGTTGTCACAAGTCTCATTTGTAAATAGATGGAATATGAATACCAAAGACCTAAATATTATACAAACTGTTAAGGAGTGATAGGATCTGGAACCAGACTTCAAGGCTCCCAAGTGTATAGACCATCTGTTCCATTAAAGAAGTTACTAAGCTTCTGCTTGATGTGGTCTATTTTTTTTTCTATACGATGGTCCCAGCAATAAATTTCATTGGCTTTTAGTTTTACACCATAGCACACAAAATTCACTGTGATAATAACTGAGTCAGATTTCCAAATGAAAAGATAATCATTAGTAACATACCTCTACTTGGGTAATTACTAATTTTTTTCTCTGTTTTATTGCTTTTAATGGGTTATCAAAATCACATTTTAATTTCCAAACATAATCTTCATTTTAAGTGCTTAATACTTCAGTATGCTCATCTCCTCATCTCCTTTTATAGGGGATTTTTCTACTTGTAACATTTGTGATGGACGGATGCTCCAGATTTTTTTTTCCCTGCGTAAGTGAGGAAATTGACTCAAGGTACAGGGTTATGGTTGCACAATAAAACATTTGCAAAGCTAAGATGAAGAGGATGCTTTTTGACCCTTGCTCCTGTCTGATACTTCACCCCCTAGAGTACTTCCTGAAAATTTTGCCAATATGTAGTTCTAGGCAATAACTCATAAGTTAGCTCAGGTTACTAGAAAGGCAAAGATTTGGGGAAGAAGTTGAAGAAGGCATGTTCTCTGACTAACTCCAAACAACTTTACACTGTTCTCATTATCTTGCTTGGTATTCTGTACACCAGTATCATAATGATGGTGCCCCAAATTGGCAGCGATCCCTTTAGAAGTGGCAAAGGGAGAACATTACTCAATTTTCCCTCTTCTTTGCCTGCAGGTGGCAAACACCTCCATCTCCCTCTCACTAAGGATTGGCCACTCGTTTTTTTTTTTTTTTTTTTTTTTTTTTTTTTTTTTTTTTTTATATATATATATATAAAATTGCGTTTTAGGTTTTGGGGTACATGTGAAGAACATGCAAGATTGTTGCATAGGTACATACATGGCAATGTGGTTTGCTGCCTTCCTCCCCATCGCCTATATCTGGCATTTCTCCCCATGTTATCCCTCTCCAACTCCCCACTCCCCACTGTCCCTTCCCTAGATCCCCCCCGCAGACCCCAGTTTGTGATGCTCCCCTCCCTGTGTCCATGTGTTCTCATTGTTCAACACCCACCTATGAGTGAGAACATGTGGTGTTTGATTTTCTGTTCTTGAATGTGACACTTTCACTGATGCTCCCATACTGGGTGGAGGAGTGAATACACTCTGACATTTGATTCACTAAAGTGAAACCCTTAGTGCCTGACAAGTGCGATTTCTCTCTGTATAGTAAAAGCTGTATCTCTCCCAGTACATTTACTTATTTTTATTTTATTTTATTTTATTTTATTTTATTTTATTTTATTTTTGAGATGGAGTCTCGCTCTGTCGCCAGGCTGGAGTGCAGTGGTGCAATCTCAGCTCACTGCAACCTCCACCTCCTGGGTTCAAGTGATTCTCCTGCCTCAACCTCCCGAATAGCTGGGATGACAGATGTGCACCACCACACCGAGCTAATTTTTGTATTTTTAGTAGAGACAGGGTTTCAGCATGTTGGCCAGGATAATCTCGATCTCCTGATCTCATGATCCACGCACCTCAGCATCCCAAAGTGCTGGGATTACAGGCGTGAGCCACGGTGCCCAGCCGATTTATTTATTTATTTTATTTTATGGACACTGTGAACTGGGTGAATTATCACGTTTCTGTATTTCCTTGAGTTGCGTAGGATACCCAGATCCAAATTTGTGGCCAATCTCCATCAACATACAGACCTCCGGCCCATGTTATTGTATTGGCTTTATTGTTTCCTACCCTTGTTTGCTCTCATTCTGAGTCCCTCATTATTTTTTCCCATTATAGAGTGTGTACTTTAATAAGCCTCCTCAAATCCTTCTAGAATGAAATTCCCTCCTCCTGGCAATATCTGAGATAGGTTTTGCCGAGGGACTCCCACAAATAGTAATGTACAAACACTAAGGTGCTGGCTGAATTACCATCTTTAAGCTGTGTTAGTAAGATGACAGTTTACAAGTAAGTTTTAGTACATCAAGACTTGAAACCAAAATATTTTCTTATGTAGGAAGCTTCTTCCTGCAGGAGGAAAAACAACAAATTTTCAATTCCAGGCATCTTTTCAGCTTGGAATATGTGAGATCATGGATTAAGGCACTGTTTTCCAAAGTGTGCCCCACAGAATATTCATTCCTAGGATATTATCCAATGCTACCCTAAAAAACAGGAAGAAAAATTGAAAGAAAGAAAGGAAAACAGGTTCTGTCATCAGATCATGGAAATCTGGAACTAACCAAAGTTATTCAGGTTTTTTACTGAAAAACTTTTCAGAGTCTTTAATATGCAAGTATATTCTGGCTTTCCCAGAAGGGGAGATAGAGTTGAGTTTCCTAAACTGATTTGGCCCCAGAGTCTGGTTTAGAGAAATCCCTGATGCTTCCCCACTCTGCTCCTCCAAACTCCAACATCACATTGGAGATCGTAGTAACAGGAGAGGAATTAAATTCTCAATTCGTTCTCTCCGTGCAGGCTTTGTGAATTAACTCCTAGACGCCTAAGTGATCTGCAGCGCAGTTAACTATCAACACAGCATTTTCCTCCTCAGCCAGAACAGAGGCAGTGGCGCTGCAGGAAGCACCCCTCTTCCAGCGTACCATTCCTCCAGGGTACCCCTCCTTTCCTGGATGCTAACTGGTGTTGCCAGATCTGTGGAAAGGGAGAATATCTCAGAGGAGGGGCTGCAGCTGATGGGGTTCTGCATAGTGCCTCTTAACCCACCAGCACCCAGGTCTTTCTGATATGACCAATCAGCACAGTCATACCCAGTGTATGCATACCCAGCTTAATTTGGCCCCACCCAGAGGTGAAAAAACATTTCCCTGGTTAGCTGCATCTAAGGAGAATTAAAGGCTAAATTTGAGAGGGAGAATATCCATAATGAAATGAGATTCTAGGGGGTCTTTAAAAAAAAAAAAAACTTTAGAGGGGAAAAAATAGGAGCTAGGATTCTATTTGCAAATGGCCATAGGGAGATTTTTTAAAATGCAGTTGTGAATCTTTGTTTCTAAAAGACAAGTTTCAGAAAAGCAAAATGTCAGTTACTGTAAGGCTTATTTCACAAGACTAATAAATGCTGCTCACCCCAGATGAGCCAGAGAGCTCAACATTCCTTGTTAAGTGGAAATATTTTGAAAGTATGAGTAAGATTTTTTTTTTAACTTCCCCAGATTCAGTCCGCAAGGAAGTTTATTATCTGCCATGTATTTGTTACTGTTGTATCTCCTCCCAGCCTTGAATCCAAACATTTTGTTTAAAATTTAAGTAGACCAGGCCACAATCTTTGGAACCCATCACCCAGCAGGATCTCCTTAACATTTGGGAAAAAAGGAACTGCATTTTGGTCTGGACGTGCAGGAAAGTGGGGTTATGAAGTCCTCTGGGCTAACCATCAGTTCAAGTGTACACTTAAGGTTCAAAGAAATAACATCCAAAGAGACAGCAAGGTCCTGAGTCCAGACTGCTTTCTAAAATCTCAGCTTCTCTTAAAAGATAATAATAGCAATAAGCCAAAGATATAAAGAAGGCAGAGATCTTTCCCCAATTCCTCTTGCCTATAGTTTCATAGCCAGAGTTTCAAGATACGAAAAATGTCCATTGTGACCCTAGGGACCCTTTTTGTACCTTTCAAAATCTGTCCGGCTGTGGCACTTGGCAGCAGCTATGAGGAATGCAGGGGATGTGGGAAAGATCATTGTAGCACACCAACCCAAATGACCCAAGGTTTGTTCTTGTTCCTTGTGGCTGTAGCCATTGAACACATTCAGGTGACAACCTTTTGAGTACAGGGCCTCCTTAATCACTGCTTTCATATTAGGCATCTTGCCTCAGCCCTCATTGCCACCTATAGTCTACCTTTTTGCCAATGGATTTGAACTTGGAAAAGCATCTGTGCAATGAAGCAAGACTTGCCTGGGGAGGAGTGAGAATGTGTCATGGCACCACACCCACTGAGCACACAGTAATTTAAACACTACACCAGTTGATACAGGTACATATTATGAATTACTAGGAAGAGAAATACATCATGCAACACTCCAAACCATTCAGTAGCTCAAGATATGAGCTGGGAGACCAGACCGAGCAGAAAAGCCACAGCCAGCAAGTAGAAAATAAGACGAATGATGCAATAGGAGCCCGATGAGCAATGGTAACTCATGGTTCCATGGGGCCTTGTGTCTTCAATGCTCATAGTACCTTACACAAGCATTGTCTAATAAATCTTCCCTGTGCCCTGTGAGATGGCAAGATCCATTATCTTCAATTTGTGAGATGTGGAAATAGAGTCCTAGGTTAATTTACCCCCTGGTGATTCAGTGATTCAACAGCAAAACCAGAAGTGTACCTGTTTTTTCAAATTCTTAGTCTCTTTCCTCCAAGATATTGAAGCTTAGCTAAACATATTGTTTCTGTTACTGTCATCTCTCATCAGGTTCTGGATCCATCTCTGGCATTTTATTATTCATGTTTATTAGTTATTCATTTGGACTTTGTCCCAGTTGCTTGATTTCTCTGAGGTTATCTACAAAATGGGCATAAACACTCACCCTGCCTATCTTACAGAATTGTCATGGGTCTTGTATGAAATGATGTTATGTTAAAATCCTTCAAAACCATGAAGGTTTATCTATTTATTTTTATTTTATTTTATTTGAGACAGGATCTCACTGTGTTGCCCAAGCTGGAGTGTTGTGGTATGATCATGGCTAACTGCAGCCTTGAACTCCTGGGCTCAAGCGATCCTTCTACCTCAGCTACTGGAGTACGTGGGCCTACAGGCACATACCACCATGCCAGAATAGTCTGTGGTTCTTTTATGTGTGTATTTTTTGCAACAGGGTTTCGCCATGTTGCCCAGGCTTTGTCTGGAACCCCTGGGCTTACGCAATCCACCTGTCTGGGCATCCCAAACTGCCGAGAGTGTAGGTGTGAGCCACTGCTCCCAGGTGAAGGTTTATTTTTTTAACCAATGTTTCCTGTTTGTTTTCAAATATACACTTTTTAATACACAATATTTCTGGCAGTTAAGGAAAACAAATGATTTCTATATGCATTTTATTTAATGAAAGTGTGATTAGCTTGAAAACCAGATTCACCCACACTCTTCCTTTTTCTCTCTTTCCATAATAACCTAGAGTAATATTTTTTAAATGTTAAGGTAAAATAGAAGGATGAACCCTACTTAACACCTTTCTTGGTGCCAAGCACACAGTACTGTTCAGTAAATATTTACTGAATAGATGGTGAGTGGATTCACTTTGTGAATAATAAATCCAGTGGTTGACATTTATGGGTGTCAATGTGTATTAGCTGGATTTTCGGAAAAACCAACACCTAAAGGCCCTACAACAATAGATATTATTGATTTTAGTAATCAATTAAATCTATCTGTTTTATAAGGCATGTAAATATAATGCAATATTATCCATTGACCTTACTATAACATTGACATAAAATTTGAATCTTTGTCCTACAAATGATAAACATACAGAGTATATTATATTAGAGCCTTCAGTCATGCAGTCTTCCTGGGACTCCCACAGAGCTTTCTACAGTCATGCATTTATTTATGTATTTAATAATTGTTTACAATGTGTGAAGCATTGCGCTAAGAACTAGAAAAGCTTTTAAATAGCTTATTTTTTAAATAGCTTATTTTTTATCCAATCTCTTAAAAAGATGTAGTTTTACTAGGTTAGAGTCTCTATTGGCAGGTTCAAAGTCATATTGGTTTTTAGCCCTAGGCTGAAGTCACTCTAGGGCATATAGGTGTAGAAGCTCTCATTCTGAGGGACTGGAATCAGGAAGAGCTGGCGTATTTGATTTTATCTGGTTGTGGGTGGTGGATAGGACACCTCCCCTGAGTAAATACACTGATCCTTCAAATGAAAGGTGCATGTGGAGGAGAACAGGAACAGATCTACAGGTTCCTGACATAATGTGATGAACTACTTTGAAAGGCCAAGTTTATATCATGTATAATTTAAATTGCCTTTTAAAATGTAATTGAGAACAAAATGTGCCTGAAAACTACAAGAAGATTTTTTTAAACTTTAATAAATTATTGCAAATATACTTCTAACATTAATTTCCTTTCCTATATTTTTAAAATTCATATTTGATTATTTACAGGTGATGTTTTGGGTATGCTTGTTTTGTTTTGTACTCTTGTTATGGTGTTAAATCCCTGTTGTGGTGCTTGACAAGGAGACATTTTTTACATGTTCAGAAGGTCTGACACTTATTCTGCCAATGTGACCCTGCATCCAAAAAGTTAGGAAAAATATAACGCCCTCAAATGAGTAACTCCGTATTTTTTGAAAAGTCAGAATTTTTCTTCTAAAAGGTATCATTCTATTCTTCACTGGGGTGAAAACTAAGTTCCTTTCACCTGGAAACAGAAAAATACCAACTAGGTTGTGTTCTGACCAGTTTTGGGGAAAACATAATGCAACAACGGAGAGTCTCTGATTCTACCATTACTATAACATCTACAAATGTCACCAAGGCAGCCTACAGAATATTTCTGGAGCCTAATGATTTCAAATGGAAGTAGCTTCATTCCTGAAAAGACCATGACATTGCTTTCTGCAATAATAAAATAAACAGAAAATAACACTTCTCTGGACAGTGCCAATGAGCAACGTGCTCCTGAATTTATTACAGAAGTGAGTCAAAATTCTTCTATGGTGGTGAAAAAGAAAAAGTAAAGAAAGAGGTTGAGAGACAACTGCATTCTCGGCTGCATCAATGAATACAGAGAGGGGAGGAGGCAGGAAAGGCAGCAGCCGGAGGAAAAAAAAGGGAAAAGAATTGGAAATTGAATGAAAAGAGGAAGTAGTGAGTGAAAAGGAAAGAAGAAAACATTAAGAAATAGAGGAAAAGGAATTAAGTCCATTTGATGCAATGAGGGAAAAGGAAAAGAAGGATGGGGGAGAAAGTGAAAACAGGAAAAGACAGGAGAAGGAGGGAGATGCGTGTAAGATAGGCTATCCTCCCAGGAGTCAGCAAACTACAACTCGTGAGCCCATTCCAGCCTAGTACCCGTTTTTGTAAATAAAGTTTTATTGGAAATATAACCAGGCTCATAGAGGCACCCATTGTCTATGGCTGCTTTCATACTGTAATTGCAAAATTCAGTAATTGTGATGGAAACAGTATGGGCCACGAGCTTAAAATATTTACTGTATGATTCTCATGAAATCTTTGCCGTCTAATCTAGTGGTTCCCAAACTTCACTGTGCATCAGAATTACCTAGAGAGCTTATTAAAACACAGATTGATGAACCCCACCCCCAGAGTTTCTAAGGACATCTGGGGTGGGATCTGAAATTTTTATTTCTCATAAGTTCTCAGGTGACACTGATGTTGTTGGTCCAAGGATCAAACTTGGAGAACCATCGCTCTGATCATTCTGTCACACTAGCAGTGTTGGAATAGAGGCTTTTGTGAGGAAAGGAAAGGGAAATCAAAATTGATCCCCCTTTGAGGTCAACGTTACATGTATTCATTGAAATCACAATTGTTTACAAAGCATACCTTTAAAAAAATTCTTAGAACTGATTCTTTCTATAATTCTAGTTTCATTTTTATAGCAATGAAAAATGAATCTAATTTACTTTAAAGCTGAGTTAAGTGGTGGATTGTTTCCAAAATTGTTTTATAGTTTGGTTTGATTCAACTCCTTGAAATAACATGGACCGTATCAATGTTATGATTGGACCGTGTCAATAAAGTAGACTCTATCCAATGAAAATGACCTCTCCCCACCCACAGGTGGCTGGCGGCTCACTGCCTTTGCCTGGGGCCCCTGAGAAACGAAGCCATAAGCAGCTTAGTTTGCTAACCAACATGTACCTCACCGCACTCCCGGATGTTACTGATGTCTTCTGTATTTGACGCTATGAAATTGGCAGGTTCCTCATTAGCTTTTCTCCAGGAGATGGGCATGAATGTTGTCCTGGGATGAGACCTTTGGGAATCATGGAACCAAGGACTTTACCCTGCTTAAATACTCCATCTCAAAACCCTGAGATCTGTTGTTGTTGTTGTTTTCTTTTTACCTGTACGGGGCTGCCATGGTTTGCAGTCATGATTTTCCTTTATTTGTGTGCTTAAATTTGTGCTTTGGCTGGGAACATAGACACTCAATTATTAGCCTTAATTTTGCAATTCCTGTGCTTGCTCCTTGGAAATTTTGTGAAAGAAAGAGAGAAGCTTCTCTTTTTTTTCTTTATCCTGGCATTGAGGAACTTGAAGAGGAATGTAATTTCAGAACCTGAAAGCGCCAGAAACACCTTCAAGGAAAGAATGGGCTCAAGTTAAAATTAGCAGCTTTTTCAAATGGGAAGAGAATGGAAAAAATACCATTTTTTTTTACAGGAAAACTATAGTAAATTTAATTCTATTTAATTCAGACATTAGTTCTAAAGGATATCCAGTTTTTTGTGAAAAGTTGATATGAAAAAGTATATTATAGATGTCAAGGAAGGATGAATAATGTAAATATTTGTTACATGCCTAGCACAGTACATGGGATACAGTAGATGCTTAATCAATCACTGTTACTGTTGTTGCAACAGGCATCCTTATGCTGATGAGGGTATAGGCTGATGAGGATTAAAAGATTATTGTAAAACAAATAATGCAGGCCATCCATGCTCTGCTTGGTACTCTGTTAACTGAATTGCGCATGCCTGAATCAATTCCTAATTTGCATGATCCCATGTAACACGTTAATTATTCATTATCAAAAAACTGTGCAAAGCATAGACTGTCTATACTTTCAACACCATGGGAGTTTAATTTTAAAGAAACTCTTTGATGAATTTTCCTATAAATTAGGCTTGTCCTCTGTAGATATCATCCAAAGAGGATTGTGGGTTAAATTCCTTTAAATTTCTCTCAAATAATTTGCAGTTTATGATGAATGCCAGGAAAGGTAAATTTGGATGTCAGTGAAAACTCTTCTTTCCATCACATCTTTTTCCTTCTTTCCCCCTTTGCATTGCAACATGGCATTTCTGGAGTGTCTGATTTTTTCAGTACTGCTTGACTCAGCCACATCATCACGTTGATAAGTGCCATAGAGAGAAGGATCATCTGGTCATCTGTCTCTGTTACCCTTCCATTTATGTTCCATTCAAATTAGCCACTGCATGTGTTTGTGAGAGAGGAGGAGTCAGCCCATCTGCAGCCCCACACCCTGAGTGAGAGGTTACAGCTGAGATCCATGTAACAGAGTGGATTACCATGAAAGGTCAACTTCTACTGTGGACTCTTAAAGATCTTGCCATATGCAGTTCACTGTGGTAAAATTTTGCATCAGAAGGATGACATGGAAAGCTAACAGTTTAGCAGCTACTCTCTATTTTATTCAAGGAATTGCACTATGATGAAAACATTGATGGGAAATTATTGTTGGTTCACTGGAGTTTTCACTTAGGGTTAACATTCGGAAAGGCACCAATCTCTCTGGTGTCAAAGAGGTTCCACATGGAAGGAACTAGTGAATAGCTTGGTAGGCTTCAGTTCTCTCCAATTTCTTCTGAGTTTTCAGATCTTTCATTCATACTGGTACTAATTTCCAAACTATTTTTCCTATAGTTACTGTGATAAATTATCCTGAACTGAGTGTCTTGAAACAACACAAACGTATTATTTTACAGTTCTAGAGGTCAGAAGTCCAGAATTTGATCTCAGTGACCTAAAATCCAAGGTGTCGGCAGGGCTACATTCCTTCTGGAGCCTCTAGAGGAAAAGCTGTCTTCTTGATTCTCCTACTTAGAAGTTCTGGAGGCTCCCCACTTTCCTTGGCTTTCAGCGTTTTCTGCCGTCTTTAAGGTCAACAGTATAGCATTCTCCAATCGCTGTTTTCTCTCTTTGCTTTTCTTCTGGCCAGCTTTCATATTTTCTCTTCTTTATTTCCCCCAGCTCTTTCATTATACAGCCGTATATTTAAGTTACTGGAATCAAATACGTATTTATTCTTTGTGTTGGTAGATTAATGCATGGCCATATTGCTCTTGCCATTCTCTCTTTTTTTTTTTACTTTTCTCCTTTCTCTTTAAAATGAAAACAGCCCTGTACTCTTTTTTTTGAACACATCCATGAGGAGATTAAGGTTTTGCTTTTTAGCCTTAATTTTCCTTACAGTTCCTAAACTTGCTTTTTTTGAAAGTTCATTGTCTGCATATTCCCCCACAGGGAAAAATCTAGTGTTTTAATAGCAAACCTAATTGTGAAAAGATGTGTATTTCACAGCTTGCCTATTGTCATGACTCATGTGTGTATGCCATCATCATATTTTATAAAGCAAATGTTAACGTTTACAAAACCTCCTACTATTAAAATTACTGTTTTCTATGATTTTAATTTTGAAGAAAATTTGCATTTTCATTCACACCATTCACTATTGGTATTTAAATAGGAAGAAGAAGTTGTGTATATAGGATAATTAAAATGTTAAATTTTAAAGAGACCAAAAATAGTTCCTGGATTTTGGAAGAATGGCTGCATTTATACCTACTTTAATTATAAAAGAAGACACATACATTGTGATAAAACATAGTTAATATACAGTCAAAAGGAATAAAATAAAATGAAATACACTACCAAGGAAAAAAGCCATCAAATTTTGGTGATACAGTCTTTTGGATTTTTTTAGTACGTGCGTGCGTGCGTGCGTGCATGTGTGTGTATTTTAAAAGATTAGGACTTTTCTGTCCATACTGTCTTCTGATCTGTTCCTTTAAAATAGCAATGCGTTGTAAACACTTTTTGTATTAATTGATAACATTTGTATTGGCTGCATTATGTTTTATCATGTGGATACACTGTGATTTATTTTTAAAACATTCTGGTAAACATTCTTGCAATTACCTGTAAGTATTTCCTTAGAATAAATCTCAGAAGGGAATTGCCACCAGGCATTTTTAAGTATTTTTATACATATTAGCAAATCTAAAAAAGGGAAGTTAAACATAACACCATCCAAGACTGCTCCTACTCAGTGGTGAATGTTAATTGCAGAGTTGGGGCTCGGTTGGGGGACCCGGACAGCGGTAATCCAGGAAATAACTTCACAAAGTGGAGTTACTGCATTTATGTTCTTTTTCAGGCAAATGTGCCATAGTGATGTAACGACTGTTTTTTTAATTTTAGGTTACCTCGCACCTCGAAACCTTCCTAGTACTGGATTCTTCCCGTTCCTGCAGACCCTACTCTGTGACACAGACTCTAAATGCAAAGACACACCCTATGGCCCACAAGATCTGCTACGTAGGAAAGGGATTCATGATACGCTGTTTAAAGACAGGTGGGGGCTCTTCTCAAGTGTGTTCGATTGTTCTGAGAGATCAAATCTTGTTTCCTTATGAGATAGCCAGGAAACCATGCAAGCTTAGATATACAATTTTGTTTTCTATGTCTATAAATGTGATGATCTAAATATGAAATAACAAAGTAGGTACAAACTAGAATAACTGTGTTTATGTGAGATTGAGCACAATCTACTTTGAGTGAATTTCTCAAATTTACTTTATAAGGTGGGTGACTAAGGTAGCCCTCCCTTACTTCCCTCAAGGATTCTCTATCCAACCTTAAATTATCAGTGACACATTGCCTGAGACTCATCACAAGCATAAGATGTCATAAGCACAGGGTAAGTGTCAGGTCCGTCATCCTGGAAGAATGACATACTTGTACTATCATGTGTGATACTTTCAGATACAATAAAAACCAGGAAGTGCAAAAAAGAAAATTAAAGGTCCTAAAATTCAAAGTAATAAAGTTAAAAGTATACATAATTGAATGACAACTTTAAATGAGGTTAATGCATGTTCTACTTTATGGTGTAAGAAGCAGTTGAAGAATGGGGAATCTAGACCATTAACAACCTGACCATTTACAACCTCAATTTTCCTTCCTGGTATTCTAAACCTAGAGAGACTCCCAGAAGCCTGTATGTCTTCAGAACTGAAAACAATATTGTAATCTTGAATCAACCATGAGCTAATTCTGCTGGAGATATTTTTGAATATCTCTCAAGAAAACGGTGATTTTTTTTTTAATCTATAATCCTAGATACTTGGTTGCCAAACTTTAATACTAAATTCCTTAGCATGTAGCACAATTTCTCCTTTAATACAATTCACATGATTTTGGTCATCCAGTAATAGAGCCGAAACTTTAAGAGAGCAACTGCAACCCGTTTAGCAAAAAATACAAACAAGTTAAGGGTTGTCATGGGACACAACTTGGGACCCCTAATTGTTGAGTTGCTCATTCACACTGATTTTGTTGTTTCAATAATTAGGTTTGATGCTTCAAATAATCTGATGTTCATTCATTCATTTATTAATCTATTTTAAAGATAGGTTAATGAATGAGAGACTTCCATGTGCCAGGCACCATTTCATGCACTGGGATACAGAGGTGAATAAAACAATATCTCTATCCTTTTGTTAATTGCAACAGCATGATCAAATAAATAAATAACATAATTAAATGAGTATGCTGAGAAAATAAAGCAGGTTTACAGGTAGAAATTGTAAAGTAGGGATTTAATAGAGTGTCAACAGAAGGCCTCTGCTAGAAGTGACATTTGGGTAGAGACCAACAAGGACAAGGAAAAACCAGCAGCGGCATGTGAACATCTGGAGGAGAGTGTCACATGCGGAGAAACAGCAAATGGTTCTGAAGTGGGGACAAACCCAACCATTTAGAAGAGCAATGTGTCAGCTAACGTGGTTGCAACATAGCGAGGGATGAGAAAGTGATTGGGGTATGTACAAAAGGAACCTCTGAGGCCAGAGCATGCAGAATCGATTGTGAAAGAAAAGGTAAGGAGATTCACGTTGTGTTTTTGGTGTAATGAGAAGCCATTGGAAAGTTTTGAGCAGGGAAATGACATGATACATTGTCTATGAGATTGGCACAGTTCTAGGCATATACAAGCATGACCTCAATGGGCACCAGTGTGTAATTAATTCTGTAAGAAGACCAAAGCCAGCTAGAGTCTATTCCCTCTTGTATAATCAGTGCAAAGGTGGGGTGCAAAGAAGAATGGCATTCCTTCTTCTTCCAGTGTTGATGGTCTCTATGTTCGTCACTAAGTGAGTGATGAATTAGGAATAATGGATGCTGATGTTCTGGCAAGGGAGGAAAAACATTAAATCAATAACAATAATAGGAGACAGAACAATGAAGAGTGCCAGAAGGAAGCTGAAGCAAGACACCCTCTGTACTTAAAACAGAAAGAGAGCTTTCAGCGGGGGTAATCGGGTAACTCTTCACAAAGAGGTTTACTTGAGATGGACATTTTGTGAACTAGGCATTAGAGGAGCTATGAGAAAAATTAATATCCATCATTTACAAATTAGATTACCATTTTACAAAGAACTAACTATAACGGACATAATTAACCGTATTTAGGAAGTATATAACCATAGTTCCCTCTAAAGAAGTATTTGTCTGACCAGGTGGGGTGGCTCACACCTGTAATCCCAGCACTTTGGGAGGCCGAGGCGGGCAGATCATGAGGTCAGGAAATGGAAACCATCCTGGCTAACACAGTAAAACCCTGTCTCTACTAACAAAACAAACAAACAACAACATCAAAAAAAAACCGTAGCTGGGTGTGGTGGCATGTGCCTGTAGTCCCAGCTATTAGGGAGGCTAAGGCAGGAGAATCACTTGAACCCAGGAGGCAGAGGTTGTGTTGACCTGAGATCGTGCCACTGCACTCCAGCCTGGGCAACAGAGCCCAACTCATCTCAAAAAAAAAAAAAAAAAAAAAAAAAAAAAAAAGCATTTGTCTGTCTAATATTATAGAGAACCAAATTCATGGCGTTGCGTGAGATGAGACACTGAGTTGGTTTTGGAAGTAGGTTTAAGGTTCAGGTTTATTTTATCATGTTGACTGTTCTCTAGATGGCTGATCCTGTCTGCTTTACTTAGTTTTAGTCTAACCTCCAGGTGGTTTGTTTAGCTCAAGTTGTATACTGCTGTGTATTCACTATTTTCTCTAAACTACTAAGTAATTGGAGTTTAATTTATAAAATGATGTACAATAATAAAATTGCATTAATGATATTTCCCATCATGCTATTAACTTTTATGCTTTATGTAGCTGTGAAATGAAACTGGCGCATATTTTACCAGATAAACAATTCCACTAAAATTGCTTCCCTTTAGTGAAGGAAGATTCACCAGCTTAGACTCATTAGGAAACAAAACAGTCTTCCTTTCCTGTTCTGTACGTGAGGGGAAAAATGCCACATTTGGTCTCATCAGAAGAGGCCCGCCATGTTTCTTTTAATAGAATACTCTTCTGAAAGACATGAACACACTGCAGTCACTACTTGTTGGCCAGCCACCAAGTGTTTTGATGTGATTTTGTGTCCGGCACCAGCCTTCTGTTATTAAATTCATACTTCTCTAAGCATTAGCTTCAGGATAAGATGTTTAAAAAAAATCCAACCCTGTACTCAGCATCGACTCTAACTAGCTGTCTGAAAAAAGAAACAATTACGTTTATGGTTTTTTTGCTCGTGTGCACAACAGATGATCCAACATCACAGATCTTGCCCTTTTCTTTCCTCCTTACACTGCCTCTCAGAATCTATCAGCACAGTCGGAGCCCCTGGCCGTGTGCCATTGCTCACACAGTTGGCGAATGGCAAAGATCATCCCCTAGAGCGCACAGGGTCATTATCTGGAGAAGGGATGCAGTTTTCCTGCAGATCCTGGGGACAATTGCCTCTGTGGATTTGCTCCCTATTTCTGTTGACACTCATTCATGACCCACGGCTTCTAAATTCGTACCTCTGCTCCTATTGTATGGCTCCTGCAGAACTTGAAAAAATATTTAATCAGAATGTAGTCAGGTCTAATTTTAAAGTGCCAAGGCTTTTGTTTAATGTTGAAAAGCATGGACGAGCTTAGAAACTGACCAAAAGATATTATCAGGAGTGTAAGATAACTGGAAGTAAAATAGGTGTTTGCCTTCATTTGGTTATATAGATGAGAAAGAATATAGCGGTCTCTTCTTTTATTAATTTTAGATTATTTTATAACCATAATAACCATTTTAGCTAAAATCAGTATAAAAAGAAAATCAGGTAAAAAGAAATTATTTTAGCTAAAATCAGTGTAAAAATCAATGTGAAAAAATTCAGTGTAAAATAAGACTTTAAGAGTTTAAAGACGTTCCTCTAGCTTGTGTTAGTATTACATTGATTATTATTACGTAAAACCACGTAAAGATACGTGAATTAAAACATAATTGCATATAATTTAAACAGAAACATTGATAATTATGAAATAAAATTTGTAAAAGTGAAAAAAGAAAGGTTAAAATTTTATTTATCAAAAAACAAAGTGGAAGAATATCTTAATTGTTATGTAAGCCCGACTGTTCATTCATTCAGTAAGAACATATTGAATTCATGTAGCATGCTGGAGGCTATGCAAGTCACTACAGATACAGAAATGAATGAGGTGTATGTCTTGCCCTATATAAACTTACAGTTCAAGTGGGAAAGAGAGACAGAGAGACAAGGTAACAGGTAAACTGCTATATAACATGGTAAATGTAGTGAATGTCTGTTTAAGTCTCACTGTGCCCAGGATATTAGAAAACAAATGGGGAATAGTTACATAGATACTTTGTTTCTGCCTGAGGAATATGGATCTTACTGGAGAGTGTGTTAGTGAAGTGGAGATAGGTGTGGGTGGGCAGGTGCCAGGAGAGTTCTTTCAGAGGCTTTTAAGGAGTGTGGTCCTTAAGAACAGATAGAGTGTTGGTTACCAGAATAGCGGAAGATGTATTTGAGATAGGTCATGGAGAAAGAACACCAGAACTCAGTGAAAGAGCAAAACAAAGGCACTTGCATAGTTGGCTTACAGAAATAGGCAGATAGCTTTGTTACTGACTGTGATGGAGAAATTACACATTTTCTTGCAGTGTTGCCAAATTAATCTGCTTGATTCATCATTAGGTAGAACATAATCTTCTCAGTGTCATCTGAACGATACGGTGATGTTGTCTTCTTTTCCCAATTCTGTGTGTTCCTGACACATGTAGGATACCCCCTAATCTGCCCGTAATAATAGTCTGACAAAGTTTAGAAATGTATGAGTTAACCTCTACTCAGTATATGCTATAGCTAATTCCAAAGTCTTTCCTAAGAATATAAAAAATCCTAGGACATAGTAACTTATTAAGACATTTCTAAATCTTAATATTTTAGCTGATATGCATTGTTGGATTATAACTGGGCCACCTATAAGAGAGATACGTTTTGAATATGGACAGACGTCCATAGCTAAAGTATGGATGACCCTTAAGGAATGAGGGTCAGGATGAAATATGAATAATTAAAACAATTAAAGTTTTCCCATGGATGACTTCTGTTTGGGATATCCAGGAAGGACAGCTGCGTCAAATCACTGAGGGGGCCTCAAGACCATTGCAGTGTCCTTAGTCCTTAACTGCAGTTAAATGTTAATGATAAATATCATTTGGAAGTGGGGTCAGAATAAGACTTACAGCAAGTTTCGTATGTTTCCAGGTGCCACTCCATACCCATATAATTCTAATTCTGGGGAAAAGAGAAAAAATGCATGTACAAATTTAACCAACCCTTAGAGATAAAGAATGTCAGAATTTTCTTTCCAGGATTTGCCATATGTCTTTTTCCTGATAGGGAATTCCTTTCATAAATAGATTATGCCATGGTACACCACACCACTTACACAGGTAGTGACGTTTCCTACTCATAGGAAAAAGACACCCATTAGAAGTACATGCATTTTACCATGGAGATGATATATATAAATGTGACATTTCCTGAATGTAACTATTGGTAGACATATCTGAGAACAAGTAAAATCTATACAGTGTTTAGTTTTTTTTTTCCTCAGAACGATGGAATTCTTAAATCCAGGATGTTTCCCGTATTGAATTCTACTCCAAAATAAAGCTCTATAAATGTCACTGAGACAGAATCTACATCTTCAGCATCTTACAGGAGAGTCTCTTAGCCATGCCCATGGTACCATGCATGCGCTGGGTCCAATAACAGTTAGTAAACTGATGCCATGGACCACTTGGTGATTTGTTGGTTCACCCAGAGGGTTGAATATTCTGGAATCCGAAGGGCCTATGTGCCGAATTCAGGGGACAGCTAAGTTTTGCATCATACTTTCATATACTTCCCAGTGATACGGGAAGTATATGAAAGTATATTCACAGTATGAGATAGAATCTCTGAGACTTCCTCGGAGCTACTTTGAGCTCTGGATAGGATGTTTAACTCTCCTGATTTGGTCATGGGGGCTGCAAATAGGGAAGAGTTGAATAATTCTATTTTCTGTCATAGTCTTGCGCAGGGTTTCTCAACATTGATTCTCAAGCACTGATAACTGGGACCAGATAATTCATTGTTGTGTTGTGCCATGCAGGATGTTTAACAGCACCCCTAGCCTCTACTCACTAGATGCCAGTGACACTCCACACACAGTTGTGACAACCAAATACGTGTTCAGACATTACCAAATGTGCCCTGGAGTGGGGGGAATAATCCCCACTTGACAACCACTGGGCTAGCAGAAGGCTGAAGGAAAAATTTTTCAGGTTGCAAGAGGTTTGCATTAAGGACATGACTAAGGATCTTGCTCTATAAGAAATATAAATGATAACTCAGATTTAGGGGCCCTGTCATGTGTCCCAATCCTCCTTTGTGCATGTCTTACTTAGCTATTCTTATTTATGTACCATGATCCTTGGTTTTCTTATTTTTTTGCCCATTATTTTACATATAATAAGAATTTAATCACTGTTGGTGAGTTAATGAATGAATATGGTAAATACAATTTAATATTATAACTTTGGGGTTGTGGCTGGGTGTTTCCTTTTCTAAGGATCCTTGCAGAATCAGATATATAACAATGGAGAGCAGGCCACAGCCATTTAAAAGTTGTTCCAAGAGATGTTCTTCATTATCAGGTATCCAGTGCTTGTCATGTGCTACATATCCTACTATCTGCCAACACAATACACTGTTGACTTTTCTTAAGAACCTTACTGTCTAAAAAGGGAAAAATTGCTGAACACTACAGGTGGAATATTTATCTCATAAAAGGGATAAAGAAGTTACATAAACCCATAGAATGAGGAAGGGGTTATACCTCCACATCCCTAGTCAATACTTGGAGGTCCCAGATCTAGAAAATAATGGGGTACACCCATTTGGTATCCAGAGCTCTTGAAGTTTCTAGGATCCTGAAGGGATTTCATCTGGAGCGCAGATGCATAAATATGGGCCTCCAGCTCCAAACTGATGGTGAAGGTTTCATCTTTGCAACGTCTTTTGTGGGTACTCTAACAAAGAGCTAATACTGATAAGTACCTGTGATGACAGGGCTCAGAAAGCCTCTTAGTACACACACCTCATATCGTACTCACAACAACCTTGCAAGGTAGGTGTTATCAGTGCTAATTTGCTAATGAGGGAGACAAGGGCCGAGATCTTTAGGAAGAGACAGATGAAATTCCAAAGATATCTTCTAACTCTACACTACTTCCTGCCACGCCCCACCAATATGGTCTCTTTTTGTTTAATCAGCCATCAGAGCTTCTGATCCTATACTATGCTAGATATTGGGAAAGAAAAATAAGACTTGGCAGCTGCTCCCAAAGATGTCACAGTCGAAACAGAAAAAGTGGTGGGAATAGGTACAGATAGATATGAAATAAGTGTGCACCAGGTGCTTGTGTGAAGTAGTGGGAAGCATGCTGTTTCTCAATCACCGTTCTAAGAAGCATGTAGTGCTTTGTCTATAAGCGTGATCCTGCTCATTAGAAACTTCAGAGAATGCCATTAACTCAGTGAGAGCAGCTACTTTCTTGCCCTCTTTTAGTAATTTAATAGGGAGTTAATAAAATTAATTACTTTTGTTTAGGGGGAAGTAAGTTGTGTTTTAACTTACAGCATTAATTCATCTTTTTACACACATACTCTGCTGTACATTTATTTCGTGCTTTCCATTTTAAGAGTTTAAAAGGGGATTCCATATTTGGGTCCCTTTCCACAATCTTGTGGAAGCTTTTCTCTCCTATCTTTTTCTTTCTCCTTTTTCTCTTTCTCTGCCTAAATAAATCACTTTCTACAAAATAAATAAATAAATAAATTTTAAAAAAGAGTTTAAAAAAGAAAACAGTTTTGATGTGCAATGGGGGTAGACACATACTGTCACACCATACCTCATCAACGCAAAATGAAGCTGGAGAACATTTTCAGGAAGGGGAACAGCAAAGCACACATGATATCCAACTCTCGTTTCCAAAAAAAGACACATTAAGGCTACAATAAAAAGATGTGAGCAACCACATCACACTGGGCACTTCCTGGTGAGAGAAACGTGCTGTTAGAATGGGAGCTGCTGTGGGTCCTTGTCCAGGAGCAGTCGTTTTACTGTGGAGCAAACTCAGAGCTGCAGAGCCAGCTGCTTGCTGGGAAGGGAATGGGTTTGTCTTCCCATGGTGTTTAAATGCTATTTGTAGGAGTAATTTTAGGGTTGTTATCTGAATGTGGGAAGATGAGTAAAGTGTTCTCTGTAGAGCAGATGCAGCTTTTGCTTCTCCAAGAGCACACTTACATCGATTCCTATTTGCCTCGTCTTATGTTCCCCCTTCTCACTGCCATTTATTATTCAGTCCATTTTCCCTTGCTCCTTCATTGCTCATTTTGAT
Source organism: Sapajus apella (assembly GCF_009761245.1). Classification (NCBI taxonomy): domain Eukaryota; kingdom Metazoa; phylum Chordata; class Mammalia; order Primates; family Cebidae; genus Sapajus; species Sapajus apella. The sequence continues at coordinate 24,428,153 of NW_022436950.1, forward strand.
CTTTGTCATCCTCCCTTTCATTTTTGTTGCTCTCTCTAGTCCTTAAAATTTGTATGAAGGCAGTTTGTGCTTTTATTTTCAAAATGTGTTGATATTCAATTGTCCTCATAGGATTTCAAGCCGAACTAAAAAAATGTCGAGAAAAAGAAAACTAAACTCAACTTTGTCAAACTTTCTAAAACTTCTTTTTGAGAAAAGGGAAAAGGTTTGGGTCAGTTCTTATTCTTACCTGAACAGCTTTCCCATCCGCATAGTCAGCATAAGGAATGTGAAAAGATTTAGGGGCATACAGTCAGGGTTATGAATAATTCAAATATACATTAAGAATGCAGACCTTTTAGAGCAACCAGTAGGTTTTATGGAGAGTATTGGAAAAACACTAGGGAATGAAAACAAATATCAATTCTTTTCCTTTTTCCAATTATAAATCACAAAGTACCCTGGAACCAGGATTCAGATCCTGTTTCTAAAACAGAAGTCAAATTGAACCACAGTAGTAAGCAGAATTTCTTGCTTTTCCATTATCTTTTTATAGCCATCATTATGTACCTTAAGTTTTTTATAAATAACCACATAAAATTTGCCAACTTTTTGGAATTCTAAAAATTATTTGCATTTTGGCATTTACACTGATTTTATTTTTGAAATATACATACTTATTTTAGGCACACGCATTTAGATACATCCAGTTTTCAAGAAAATGTAATCATGTCCATTTTTATAATAAACAAAAAATGAATTTTTAGAAAAGAGGGGGTTACTAATTGTGGGAAGGCCCAGCAATATTTTCTTCCAAAACCTAATGCGATCATGTTGCATAGGGATCCCTGGCACCACAATGTAATTATTACTGCCTTGACACATTCAGTGCGATTGAAAATTTATTTTAATGTTATTCCTCTACTACCTGGTTCCATCTGTGATTACATCAATCTTAATTCCTACCCTACCACATACTGGCTATTCAATAAATGTTTGGCCTTTTACTTCTTCCTTGAATCTGTCTTACAAGGGTTCAACTTTGAAAATATTTAAAAGGCCATCTATAATTTAACGTAGAAAACTTATTTTTCTTTTAATGTTGACAAATAGGCAGACCTTTGTTTCAGTCCCCAAAGCACTCTTGGATTCTCATTTGTTTGGAATCTATCAGCTTTTCAAAAGAAAATTATACATATTTTAAATATTTAATGTCTTTTAAAATGTCCTTTCCACAAGATTAAAGTAAAAAAATAACTATTTTAAACCTCATCTAGGCCATTTTCTCTGAATAAAAATATACTTTGTAGGAGACCTTACATATTCATTGATGTGTGGTTAGGTGAATTCTTCCATTAAAATCCTGGAAACTATATTAAATATGTGAAAGTCCTCAGACGGCCCTGGAATCTGCCACCTAATACATTGCTGTAACTAACTAAAATTAATGTGGGGGAGAAGTTATAGAGTAAGTTACAGAGTTCTTGCATTTTCTTCTCTAGTGAGATTCTGAGAAAGTCATCCAACCTGGATAAGGACAGCAATTTATCATTCCAGAGCACCCAAGTTCCAGAAAGAAGGCATGCATCACTAGGTAAGCTATTTTCTTCTGCAGAGTTTAGAACAAGCCTTATGGAAAAGTAAAGGTCTAATATTTGAAAGGTTTATACTTTAAACTTTTCAAACAAAGATGGAATGCTTAGAATATCCCTGAGAGGTCTAAATGTTCCTCATGGTTCCCTGAGTATGGCAGTGCAATTATGCAAAAGTATTGAGAATAATTAGAAATTAAGTTCTTACTGAAATACTCTATAGGAGCAAAAGCCAACACGTTGAGAATTGCACCGTTTCCCAGAACTGACTCTGGCCTCGTTAGTTGTCTGCAGTTAGGTAATGCTGGGATGGTTTAGAAAGCCCATTATAAAAATTATTGGAAAGAATCTCAGAGGTTTATCCAGGTTTTCCTTTTTACAGGTGAGATATATGAGGCTTAACAAAGTTAAGTGCTGTATCTACAGCCATACAGCAGAGCTGGCATTAGAAGGACTTCTAGGCCTGTGCTCTTTCAGATGTACACTTCTTCCTCAGATACTTAAGGCTCAGTATCACAGTCTTCAGTGTGACTGTGGATTTGCTTCCCATCTAGGCCAGTAGCTCTCAACTTTTCACATGCAGAGAATCTTCTTGAGTTGCTCCCACAAAATATGGGTTCCCGAGCCTTAGGCGCAAGGGATTCCATTGCAAGCAGACTTGAGAAAGTCTGATTAGAAGCCACATGTTAAAAACAAATGCTTGAAACAGCAGGACTGGTTAACATTCCTTTGACAAACACTTATCAGGTCCCTAATACTAGTAGCCACTGTTTCAGAGGCTGGGGATATATTAGCGAATAAAACAAGATTCCTGTATGTTGAAGTATGATTGGCCCTCTGGATAAAACGGGAGTTTCTTTTAAAAAGCCGTGGGGTATTTAAGGCTTTATGATATTAAATAGCAGTCCAATACAAGTTGATGGAGCAAGTAAAAAAAAAGTCTTGTGTTAATGTAATAGAAACATGGTAGTAAATGGTTTTGAGGAGTTAATGTTCTGTTGTGAATGATCTGTGGGTGTTTGGCTGAGTAGGTTAAAGCACCGTAGAAATAAGGTCATAATGTTATGGTCCAGTAAGCTTTGCTTTGCTTGGTAGCTACAGATTATGTTTCTCACTCTGGCCAGTTACCTCACATATATATATTGCTGTAGTCTAAAGGAATCAGATGGCAAATTCTTCAGCCTCATGGGCACTAAAATAAAGCCTAGCCCCTACTGATGATGAGTCACTGGTACCATTGAAGATTAAGATTCTTTGCTCTGAGGATGACAAAAGACTTCTGTGTTAAATTTATAAAAGTCAACATACTGGCTTAATGAATATCTATGTTATAGATATGAATGTAGTCTTCTAGCTAATGCTCCAAACCCAGCAAATTCTGCCACATCATAAATAAATAATACCAGATGAAGACACATTGGGAATTACTTAGAGTATACTGTAGTCCAGGCTAATTGCTTTATCCCATTTATTTGATCTAAAATATTATTCAGAAACCACTTTGAGGAGAGAATTTATTATTCTAAGCAGATTTCAGCTTCTCAATTGGATAATTAAAATAAAAGACCATTATCACCAGATGTGCATTGGCAGATCCTTTGAACAGATGTTGGATATGATGGATCTATGGAGCTAGTGTGGGCACCTCAAATCCTCCAGGCCTGCACAGAAATGATTCGGTTTATTGGGCAATAATATTGGTGATGAAGTTTAATGTTGCAAATGGGAATGAAAGCAAATGACATCTAAATGATTAGAAAAAAAAGAAGAACAGACCAAAGCCATCACAGTTTTATATGAAAAGAAAAACTTATGGAATTTGCCATTTTTCCAGTATAAAACTTGCATGGAAGAGGCGTATTTGAGCACAACTTTGCTGTGTGGTATATGAGGTCACAAGTGATATTTATGGATTCTCATGTGATCCTGCCCATTTGTGGTGTGTGTGTGTGTGTGTGTGTGTGTGTGTGCGCGCGTGTGTGTGTATAATGCTAATCTGTTCTTTCTATGATTACAGCCACAGTATTCCCCAGTCCAAGATCTGATTTGGAAAGCCCTGGAACAGACACTTTCAATGGCAGTCAAGTGCTTGCACAAATTCTTGGCTTGGAAAAGGTAACTTGATTCAGTTTTGTGATGGATAGAGTGATTCAACATAGGCCTTTTAGGTTAATAAAAGGATCTCTCAAATAGCAAGATGTTTGGAGTACCTTTCCTATTTAGAGTAATATCTCAGGCAACTTCTTTTCTTAGGAACTCTTCAATAAACAGCTTAATTTTAAGACATTCTGAATTCCTTAACATCTTGAGTATTTATTTACTTCCCTGTTAAGTCCCTTAATTGAACTTAAAGTTTTCATTTAATAAGAAATTAGGGCGGCATTATATGTGATGTTTTAATTTTCTGAAGTAGGAAAGAAAAAAAGACCAAATGAAGCTATAATGCTCTTCAAAATTGCTGCCTCATCCATACTAATCAAGTCTTGGGAAAAATTAGAGCTAAGGAAAATATTGCCTCAAAGTAGGAAAATCCTTTTTCTTAGCATATTTTAGAGAGCTTACCTATGGATTTCTCTGTTTCCTAGAGATCATCCACTTTAAGATTTCCCAGATTGCAAGATAATGACCATAATCATATCAGAGGTGTAAACTGGCAGCCTGTGAGCTAAATGTGTATGTGAGTGTGTGTGCAGAGATTTTAGGAAATTGAATGTGAATGCCTGTAAGCATAACAGGTACTTTTTGTAACTACAATCCCCACTTCTCCTTATTGTCTTTCATCTGGCCAGATTCATATATTTAAGTTACTTTGCTGGTCCCATAGGTATTTAAGTCCTGTTTTATGTGCTCATTAGAAACGAAAAGACATCATTTTCAACATTTTTCATTAGAGATACTATTCTCTCTCTCTCTCCCCCCCTCACCTCTCTTCTTTCGTTCCCCCATCACCTTCACACACACACACACACACACACACACACACACACACACACACACACACACACACACAGGCATTTTTAATAATATAACTATGTCTTATATGGTAACCATTTTCTTTTATCTGGTCATGAGACATGTCTGTAATGTTTATTAACCATAACCACTGCTATTTAATATGTCTTTGTTAGTTATACTTAAATTAACATTCTGTATAACTGAAGCATCTTAATAAACTGAGTTATATAAGTGAGCCAAAGGCCAGCACAAAAAGGGACTCCAGGAAAAGGCATCACACTCATCAACCCTGCCCATGCTGGCCAAAATAGAGGACTTTCAATTTGTCCAATCTAGACATTGAAAGTCTAGTTTACATAACATTGGAGGTTTCTAATGTTTTTTTGGTCTGGCATAGAAGTCCCTCAGCATTCCCAGTTAATTCCAGTCTAAAGCCTCCCCCAGACAAGTACAGTGTATAAATTAGAGAATGTTGTTCTATTCCATTCTAATTCTTACATTTTGGTTCCTAGAAGCAGACAGTCTTGGATTGGATCAGATAAATTCTTTAATATCTAGAAAAGCAATGTCATTCTCCAAAATGCTACTTTATTGTATTGAAACTCCCAACTTCTCTTTCTCATATGGAATAGAATTTCAGAATTTTGTGAGGCAGCACAGAGTCATATATCCAGGGGAGATAAGCCAAAAATGAGATTTCTATGTATGGATACATATTTTTAGAGTAGTTGGAGCAGGGAAGGGATGTAAAAATGAGGATGACATATTGATGCCTGTGTCAGCAATCTCTCTGATTCCTCTTTCTTCCTCTTTACTGCTTTCTGCAACACTTGCAAGAATGAGTAGAGAAATCATTTTTGGGTGAGTTTATGTGGAATGTTAGAAAAGAGATATGGATGAATGACTAGAAGGCCTAACACTTTTATAGTACATCCTAGATAAGTGGATTCTGTCTTGTTCCATTACTTTTAGAATTTGAGTCACTAGAAGGTAGCGTGTAGATTTTGTGATGTACACTTAACAGGAGGATGAAATTGGCTTCACCTCATGGAGTTATAAGAATTAATTATTAAGATGGACCCCTTAAGTCTGACAACTATCATCAGCTCTGTAAATATCTGAACAACTTCATAATGGTAAATATAATAAATATTATAGGAAAAATACTGCTACATCTGTGACTGGCCTGCATTATGAAATAGATAGGGGAATTATGATTCCCTTATGAAAATGATTTCCAATGACTACTTTTAGTAGTTATGCCTACTATTACATATTTTCATATATATGTTTTCCTTTTTCTTTCTATATATAAGACCTAGATAGAAAATTGCTTTGCAAATAAAGCAATCTGTATTTATACTCTTTGTAAATAAACACTGTTCATCCTAAGAATAGGCCTTGAAGCTCCTTCTGTTGGAAGTCTTCCAAAGATCACAACCAGTTTCTCATGAGTGTCATGAAGAGTTAGGATACCTGAGTTTCTGCTGCTCAATGTCCAGGAAAAGTGAATACGATTTTTATGCATGAAGATTTTTGTAAGAAAAGACTGTGCTTTGAGGTTTTCTGGTCAGAGACAAGAAATGAGTTCAGTCAAACAAATTAGGTAAATTATTTAAATCATAATAATAACAAGCATTTACCACTTTCATGCATTCACTCTATAAGTTCTCATGGGTAAACCATATGTATTTTATTGCTATTTTAATAGCTGCTATAATGAAGGACCTCAAAATGGCTGTTTTGAAGACAGGTTAGATTCTTGAAGACTAGAATATTTTAACATTTACATTTATTAAAGTTCTTATTTTACTCTTCTCACACATGCTTTTAGCTGTTAAAGCAAAATTCAACTTCAGAAGATATACGAAGAGAGCTGTGTGATACCTATCCAGGATACGTTGTGGATAATGCCTTCTCTTGGACCTTTCTAGGAAGAAATGTTTTTACCAAATTTTGTCTTTCTAACATGACCCTTTTAGAGTCTTCTCTCCAAGAACTAAACAGACAGTTCTCCCAGGTAAGTGTAGATTTATTAATATAATCAAGATCTCATAAACAATAGAGGGAGATGTTTACTGTTTCCATTCTTTGGTCCACAAAGTGACTCATGTTGAGTCACTTTGAGTCACTTTGTGGAGCAAAGAATGGAAACAGTAAACATCTGTTTACTGTTTTCCCTCAAAGGGCAAATCTATAGCCCATGAGGACTGGGAAATGTTGACTGGAAAATTTGCTCACCTTAGGCATGTCTTTCTCACATAGACATTTGAACACAAAGTTTAATCTTAAGTATTATTACCTATTTAATGTGAAATATTGAAATGATTTCAATGGTAAACCGAAAATATTACATTATGGTTAATGCGGACACAACTTCATAAATAAAATATGACATTCCTCTTCAGTAAATGAAGTTTGATTGCTTTCTCTGAGACCTTTAGATGAGATTATTCAGACTATGATATAAGTTTAACAAGTAAACTATCACAGCTGTTTAACTATCAGAAGTTAGAATAATAGGTAAAATCTTTTTATTTTCCTCACTGAATTCAAGCCTTGTGTGAAAAGCTAATTTTCCTTTAATTGTGAATTTTAAAAAACTTTTAGGTTCAGGGGCACATATTATGTTTGTTATGTAAGTAAACTCATGTCACAGTGGTTTGTTGTATAGATTATTTTGTCACCCAGGTACTAAGCCTAGTACTCAACAACTATTTTTTCTAATCCACATCCTCCTCCCTTTCTTTACCCTCAAGTAAGTCCCAGTGTCTGTTGTTCCCCTCTTTGTGTCCATGTGTTCTCATCATGTAGCTCCCACTTATAAGTGAGAACATATGATATTTCATTTTCTGTTCCTGCTTAGTTTGCAAAGGATAATGGCCTCCAGCTCCATCCATGTTTCTACAAAAGACGTCATCTTGTTCTTTTTTATGGCTGCGTAGCATTCTGTGGTGTATATGTACCACCACATTTTCTTTATCCAATCTGCCATTGATGGGCATTTAAGTTGATTCCATGTCTGTTTTGTTGTTTGTTTGTTTTTTGAGACAGAGCTTCAGGGTGATTCTATGTCTGTTATTTTTTGTGTATGTGTTTTGTTTTGTTGTATTTTGAGACATGGTTTCACTCTATTCCCCAAGCTGGAGTGCAGTGGTGTGATCTCAGCTCACTGAAACCTCCACCTCCCAGGTTCAAGTGAGTCTCATGCCTCAGCCTCCTGAGTAGCTGGAACTACAGGCACAGGCCACCATGCCCAGCTAATTTTTTTTTTTTTTTT
>NW_022436950.1:24436058-24494682 GCF_009761245.1 Sapajus apella
TTTTTTTTTTTTTTTTTTTTTTTTTTTTTTTTTTTGGTATTAGTAGAGATAGGGTTTCACCATGTTGGCCAGGCTGGTCTTGAACTCCTCATCTCAAGTGACCCACCTGCCTCAGCCTCCCAAAGTGCTGGGATTACAGATGTGAGCCACTGCACCCGGCCGATTTCATGTCTTTGTTATTGTGAAAGTGCTGCAGTGAACATATGTATGCATATGTCTTTATAGTAGAATAATTTATATTCCACTGGGTATATACCCAGTAATGAGATTGCTGGATTGAATGCTAGTTCTGTTTTTAGGTCTTTGAGGAATCACCACACTGTTTTCCACAATGATTAAACTAATTTATATTATCACTAACAGTGGTATTATAAATATTCCCTTTTCTCTGCAACCTCACCGGCATCTGTTACTTTTTGGCTTTTTAATAACAGCCATTCTGACTGGTGTGAGATGCTATCTCATTGTGGTTTTAATTTGCATTTCTCTATGATCAGTGATATTGAGTTTTTTTTTTCATATGCTTGTTGGCTGTAGGTATATCTTCTTTTGAAAAGCATCTGTTTGTGTCCTTTGCCCACTTTCTAGTGGAGTTTTTTTTTTTTTCTTGTAAATTTGTTTAAATTCCTTATAGATGCTGGATATTAGATCTTTGTCAGATGCATATATCCTCCCATCTCATAGGCTGTCTGTTTACTCTGCTGATGGTTTCTTTGCTGTGTAGAAACTCTTAAGTTCAATTAAATCCCATCTGTCAACTTTTGCTTTTGTTTTTATTGCTTTTGGCATCTTTGTCATAAAATATTTACCATTTCATGTGTCTAGAATTGTGTTTCCTAGGTTGTCTTCCAGGGTTTATATAATTTGGGCTTTTACATTTAAGTCTTTAATCAAACTTGAGTTGCTTTTTGTATATGGTGTAAGCAAGGGATCCCGTTTCATTCTTCTGCATATGACTAGCCAGTTATCCCAACACCATTTATTGAATAGGGAGTTCTTTCACCATTGCTTGTTTTTGTCACCTTTGTTGACGTTCAGATGGTTGTAGGTGTGTAGCCTTATTTCTGGATTTGCTGTTCTGTTCCATTGGTCTATGTGTCTGTTTCTGTACCAGTACCTTGCTGTTTTGGTTACTGTAGCCCTGTAGTATAGTTTGAAGTTAGGTAACGTGATGCCTCCAGCAAGAAGTTAAACTTTGTTAAAACAATATATCCCTCCCACCAAAATATTATGCATTAGAAGCAAGAACACTCTACTATGGAGTGTTAGTGACTGCATACATTAGTATTTTTTTATTTTAATTTTAAGTTCCAAGATATATATGCAGGACAAGCAGGTTTGTTACACAGGTAAACATGTGCCATGGTGGTTTGCTGCATCTGTCAACCCATCACCTAGGTATTAAGCCAAGCATGCATTAGTCATCTATCTTGATGTTCTTCCTCACCCACCACCCTTCGACATGCCCCAGTGTGTACTGCTCCCCTCTGTGTGTCTATGTGTTCTCATTGTTCAGCTTCTACTTACAAGTGAGAACATGAGGTGTTTGGTTTTTTGTTCCTGTGTTAGTTTGCTGAGGATAATGACTTCCAGCTCCATACATGTCCCTGCAAAGGACATGATCTCATTCCCTTTTTTCTGGCTGCCAAAGAGTTCCAGGGTGTATAGTACCGTATTTTCTTTATCCAGTTTATCATTGATGGCATTTTGGTTGATTTCATGTCTTTGCTATTATGAACATTGCATACACTAGCCTTACACAGCAATGGTAAAAATAAGACACCAATAATCTACATTTAATGAAACCCCGTATAAAATGAGAGGTCACCAAAAAAGTTCAAAATTGTCTTGAAATTGTATAGACATCAATAATTAAAATATGTCTAGATCTAGTATTTTCCCTTTGATTTTTTGAATTTTTATTTTAATTTCTTTGAAGTATGGAGTGCTTAAATAATCCTTTAGTAATCTAATTGGGTTTCGAAAGTAACCCAATTGAAGGTACAGTTATAATAATCCCCAATCCAATGTAAAGCACTTACAATAATTTTTTAACAAAATTGGCAGTCATGTAGAGTAGAATATGTGGTAAAAAAGACATTGTTCAAAATCACATAGCAGTAAATATAATATGTAATTGTAATAGTAAATATATTTGTAAATATAATTGTTATAGTAAAGACTTTCCTGACTTTCACATATATGTATACACACACAATTATATATATATATATATATATATATTACATATATTTATTAATCTATCTATAGCTCTACCAATCCATGTATTGGTTTTAGGAGTACTCTACCCAAAAACTATAACATCCAGTAGTAAGTATAGGGAAGATATATCCACAACTCATAAACCAAGTCCTAAGGAAAAAAAAATTACTCAGAGCTAATTTTTATTTTAGGAACTTAATTTTAATTTCAAATATATAATATGAAATATTTTATACAAATACAGCTTTGTTAACCAAACTTTGTGTCAATTTCTGGAGCTACAGGGAAAAGATCCAATTATGTTTAAAAATATTAAAAATAGTTGCTGGGTTTCTAAATAAAAGATTGACTTCAAACTGAAGGAAGAGCTAACAGAATTGCTTATGTAAAAATCTAGATTTTTGATGCTTAAAAACAGTAAACCATGTGATTACAAATGTTAAAGTCTCATTTTACTCTGCGGTTTTATTTTTTAAGCTATCAAGTGACCCCAACAATCAGAAGATAGTGTTTCAGGAAATAATCAGAGTGCTGTCTTTCTTCTCACAAGTGCAAGAGCAGAAAGTTGTGTGGCAGCTTCTCTCTAGTTTTCCAAATGTGTTTCAGAATGACACATCACTAAGCAATCTATTTGATGTTCTTCGAAAGGCAAACAGGTAAGAAAATGTAAGAATTAAATGTAATATTAGTGTTCACAAAGATGTCTTTAAAAAAATGTCACCTGTGATAATTACTGTTAGGTGGTTATTTAAACACAGAAAAAATAGTCCTTCAGTCCTTTATTGCAGATTTAGCAACTAAGATGAGTGTATTAGTTAAGCAAAGAAGAAACACACTGTGGTCATTGAGGTTATGGAAGTGTCCATGAGGAACTGATCCTAACTGTTGTATTGTTACTGGCTATCACAGAGCTTCTAAGAATGAGGTGTATAGCTGGACCAATGGTATATTGCAGCAATGACTCCAGCTCGTTCAGGGACAACCTAAGCTCTATGCATCTAAAATTTAAACCATCCAGGAATAAAATACCTCATTGAGTTTTGTTTGGTGCCATCCAATATAAAACAACTTTCTTGGTAAGAGTTTTGCTCCAAGCCACCTCACAGAGGTTGGCCTTCCTCGTGTGTAGTCAGCTTGTAAAATGATCTTTCCAAGCCTGCATTATCAGTTAGCTTTGGTATGTATGTTACAAAGATTTTAAAACTTTTGTAGCAGAAACCCTTTTAAAGGTGACTTTATTCGTAAAAGAGATGTGGGCATGGCCAGTATTCCAAGTTTAATGAATAATACTTAGATTTTGACTGTCCTGTATAGCTAATTTGAAAATGTGCCTTAAAAATTCCAACTACTGCATTAATGATGTTCGATTATTAAGTGCCTATTACATGCCAGACATGCTACCAAGATGTTTGTATGCATTATCTCATTGAATCTTACAAGAGACATTATTTATTTTGTAAATTAGATAACAGTCACAAAAAATAAGTATTTGCAGATCATGCAGCTAGAAGGGTTTACAACTGGGTTTTCTAACTCCGGAACCCAGGTTGCCTCTCTTATATGTCACTGATAGCATGATGTACTCTATTTTATATGTCTAAGGCATCAGGAGAGATTGTTTTTTACTTTTGGAATGCTTTTAAGAACTTATATCTGCTCAAAAACCTTATAATAAGCCCTTGTTTTGATATAGTAATCTCATTTGATTCTCAAAACTGTTTTGACATGGAGACAACAGGTTCCCATTTTATAGAAGAGGAGACAAATCCTTATGGAGTCAAATGACTTCCCCAAGGTTCTATAGCTAGTACATGGCAAAGCCAGGGCCTGAACTCAAAGATTCGAATCTCAGTTCTATACTCTTTCCATGATAACATACCATAACTGAAATATAGAAGAAACAAGATGTTAGGAAGGCTGATTGTCTATGTTAATCCTCATTTTATCTCTTAGGAAAATGTTCACTCACTCAGAATTTTGACATTTCATCCTTTTCCTCCTATTTGTGTTCTGTTTTAGAAAGCAATAGGTGAATCTGTAAAAGGAGAAGGGGAATTATTTGAATTGTATGGTGTGGCAGTGAAAAGAGTCAAAATGATATTCAAACCACAAATAAGGTATCACTACACACTCACTAGAATGCGTAAAATGTTGAAAATGAATAATTCCAAGTGTTAGCAAGAACATAGAGTAACTGAGGTGCTCAGATATTACAAGTTAGCATGGAAAACAACACAGTCATTTGGAAAACTGTGACAGCTTCTAATGAAATTAAACAGTTGATCCATATGAGACTGCGTTCTACTCTTGGGTATTTACCCAAGAAAATGAAAATATATGCCCATATGAAGACTTGTATGCTGATGTTTATTTCTTCATAATAGCTAAAAGTTGATTGGGGTAATTAAATATCTATAAATAAAATGGCAAAACAAATTGTGGTTTATTCATATATTAAAATGCAACACAACAATAAAAATGAACAGATTATAGAGTCACACAAGGTAAATAAGTCTCATTAATATTATGCTGGCAACAACATCAAAACAAAAAATATGTGCTGTATATGTAGATAGCGTAGCATCCTATTTATAGAAAGTTCTAGAATTGAAAAAATTGTAGAGTTAGAAATCAAATCAGTGGATTTAGGAGGAGCTGCATGAGATAAATTTTCTGGGATGATGGAAATGTTTGTATCTTAATTGGCATGGTGGTTGCATGTGTGTATATGTGTCAAAACTTACAACTTTACTTTGTACCTCATAAGTTTATACAATTAAAAATTATCACTTTACAACTTTAGAAAAACCCAATGAATTATACACCTAATATAGGTGCATCTTATTGTATTTAAATTATGCCTCAATGAAATTTGATTAAAAAATCAACAACAGCAACAACAAAAATTCCACAAAATAATATTTAGTAAAAGACAGAAGATCTAAAAATACTCTAGGCATTATTTTGGTGGAGCAAATTACACTGGGAAAAACACTGTGCTGTGGCTATTTTATTTTAACAACAACCTCTAATCCAAGTGCTGCAGCTATTTTAATTCCCTTTAAATTTTAAAATAAAATTACCTCATATTTTGGCACTATGCAATAGAGTGTGCTGTCAAGCAATGATTATAAATGTAAAAGATTCTACATAATAATGAAAACAGCTTATTAATAAATAGCTTCAACTTAAGCACCTTAGTAGAAAAAAAAAATCATCAAATTAAAAATGCACAAAAGATCTTAATAGATACTTCTCAAACGAACACATGTAAATAGCCAACAGGTGTATTTTAAAAATGCTCAGCATCACTCATCATCAGGGATATGAAAAGCAAAACTACAATGAGATATCATCTAACTGCAGTTAGAATGGCTATGATCAAAAAGGCAAAAAAATAATGATAATAACAGATGCTGGCAGGGACGCAGAGAGAGGGAAGCTCTTGCACACCCTTGATGGGAATGTAAAGTGCAATAGCCATTGTGGAAAACAATATGGAGGTGCCTCAACAAATTAAAACAGCCACGCACAGAAAGACAAATACTGCGTGATCTCATTTTCATGAGGAATCTAAAAAAGTTGATCTCATTGAAGTACAATGTGGAATAGTGGTTACCAGAGGCTGAGTGAAAGGGGAGGATGAGGGAAGGTTGATCAAGGGGTAGAAAGTTACAATTAGATAGGAGGAATAAATTTTAGTGTTCTACTGCACAGTAGGGTGAGTGCAGTTAATACTAAGACATTGTATATTTCAAAATACTGGTAAGAGGATTTCAGATGTCCTCATCACAAAGAAATAATAAATGTTTGAGGCAATCTGATACATTAATTATACTAATTTGATAATTACACGTTGTATACATGTACCAAAATATCACACTGTACTCTCTATATATGATGTTCATATATTAAAAATCAATTAAAAATGAAAAAAGAGACTGAGTGCAGTGGCCGATGCCTGTAATCCCAACCCTTTGGGAGGTGGAGGTGAGAAAACTGCTTGAGCCCAGGAATTCAAGACTAGCCTGGGTAATGGAGTGGGATACTATCTTTACTATATACATATATATATATATATATTATATATATATATATATATATATATAGTATATATATTATATAGTATATATATATTATAGTGTATATATATATAGTATATCTATATATATATAATATAGTGGGATACTATATATATATGTGTGTGTAATACATAGTATTCCACTATATTACCCATATATATATAACGTATTATATATTATATTACCCATATATTACATATATATGGGTAATGTAGTGGGATATTACATGTTATATATGTAGATAGTATCCCACTATATTATAGATCTATATGTGTGTATGTCTATATATATATATACATATATATAACAGATAGTATCCCACTACATTACCCATATATATATATAAATTAGCTGAGTACGGTGGTGCATAGTAGTCCCAGCTACTTGGGAGGCTGAGGTAGGAGGGGAGTTTGAGGTTGCAGTGAGAATGTCACTGCACTCTGGTCTGGATGACAGTGAGACTGTTTCAAACAAACAAACAAAAACCTAAAGAGGAATTATTATGAAGCAAATGGCATTTGACTTAAAAAATTATTTTATATTCATAAGAACAGTTAATATGAGATCTGCCCTTTTAACAAATTTTTTAATTGTGAGTATAGGTACAATGCTGTGAAGCAGGTCTTTAGAGCTGATTCATCTTGCTTAACTGAAACTCCATGCCTGGTCATGATCAACTCCCATTTCCCTTTCTAATCAGACCCTCGAAACCATCATTTGACTCATTGACTCTAGGAATTTGACTATTTTAGATACTTCTCATACATGAAATTTTGTAGTATTTTGCTTTGTGTGATTGGCTTAAGTGGTTATGCTTTATCATTCCACATAATGTCTTCAAAGTTCATCCATGTTATTGCATATTTCAAAATGCTTTTTTTTTTAAGGCTGAATAGTATTCATTGTGTGTATATACTACATTTTCTTATTCATTTATTTGTTGATGGACATTTAGTTTATCTCCACATTTTGGCTATTGTGAATAGTGCTGGATGAACACAGCAGTACTACTATTTCTTCAAGATTCTGATTTCAATTCGTTTGGATAAGAATCCAGAAGTGAGATTGCTGGATCATATATGATACTCAGTTTTTAGATTTTTAAGGAATCTCCATACTGTTTTCCATAGCAACTGTATCATTTTGTATTCTTTTCTTAAAGTTTTTATCTTAAATTTCTTTAATTCAGCAGTATTTCTTTTTATTTATTTTTTACTGACAAAAATTATATATATTTATGGTATATGACATGTTATAATATATATCTACATTGTGGAATGGCTAAATCAAGCTATTTAACATATACATTTCTTTCATATACTTATTTTTTGTGGTGAGAACATTTGAAATCTACTGCCTAACAATTTTTTTTTGTATTCAATATGCTTTTATATAAACAGGCCTCAGGGCTGGATTTGGCCTGCAGGTTGCACAGATTAGTAGGTCCAGCAAACCATCATGGCACAGGCATACCTATGTAAAAACCTGCACATTCTGCACACGTATTCCTCCCCCACTTTTTTAGAAGAAGTAAAGAAAAAAAAAGATTGGGGACACCTAACTTTTTGGGGGGGGGATGGAGTTTCTTTTTGTTGCCCAGTCTGGCATGCAGTGCCGCGATCTCAGCTCACTACAACCTCCACTTCCTGGGTTCAAGCAATTCTCCTGCCTCAGCCTCCTAAGTAGCTGGGATTACAGGCATGCCCCACCACGCCCAGCTAATTTTTTAATATTTTTGGTAGAGACAGAGTTTCACCATGTTGGCCAGGCTGGTCTGGAATTCCTGACTTCAGGTGATCTGCCTGCCTTGGCCTCCCAAAGTGCTGGGATTGCGAGTGTGAGCCACCACCCTTGGCCAACATTTTGTATTCTTACCAATAGCGTACAAGGGTTATATCTTTGCCAATACTTTTTGTCTTTTGTTTATTCAGTAATATGCATCCTGACAGCTGTGCAATGATACTGAGATTTTCATTTGCATTTATCTGATGATTAGTGATACCGAACATTTTTTTCCTATGTCTATTGGCTATTTATATGTTTTCTTTGGAGAAATGTCTATTCAAGTCCTACGTTCATTTTTAAATTGGGTTTATTTATTTATTTACTATTGAGCTGTAGAAGGTCTTTATATATTTTGGAAATAAACTCTTTATCGAATACAGGTTTCCAAATATTTTTTACCATTGTATAGGTTGCATTTTTGGTAGAGTAGCATCTGACTTTTATTTAGGCAGAACAACTCTTTTTTTAGTGGTCCAGTAATTTATATACTTGATATTTCTAACATAATAGCCCCTAGTTAATGTGCTTTTTGAGCACGTGAAATGTGCTAGTATGCCTAAGGATCTCAATTTGTAACTTTACTAACTTTGATTCACTTAAATTTTAAAAATTAATACTTTATTCAGTTATTTAAAATTTTTTAGTATGTTTAGAATAACTTGGGTATGTGAATCTACTTTTTCACCTGTAAATTTAATAAAATCTAATACAGATTAAGACTTTTCAATTAAAATTTAGCATCTGCATTGAGATGCCCCATAAGTTTGGAGACCTAGTATAGTGAAAGACCTAAGTATTTCATTAGTAATTTTTACATTATTAAATATTGAAATTCTAGTATTTTGGATGTATAGGATTAAATAGAATATATTATTAAAATTAACTTCATCTGTTTCTTTTAACTTTTTTAATATGATTACTAGAAAATTCCAAATTAAATACATGGCTTGGATTATATTTCCATATAAACCATTTTTTAAAGTCAGCTGTTTATTATTATGATTAATCTGACAGTGTCACTAACAGCCATAATTTTCTCACAAATGACTGTATATTATCACAAAATTATGGTCTCATTGGTTTATCTTAGTCTCTGTTGAACAAGTAATAGAGACAAATGGACCCCATAGGAATTTTTTTATTTCTCCAGCATTTTATTACATTGTAAGTTGTATATAAACCAACCACCAAAATCAGATTATATAATGTTAAAATTAAGACAATAATTAATGAGCAATCTCAAAAGTCAAGAAAAGTATGTGAAAGGAAAGGGGATTTTTGCCTTGCTGAGAGGAAGGACTATGCTGAGACATGAATCCCAAAAACTCTTCTTAAAAATTATCTTTACTCACAGGCAACTTGTTTTTGATGACGTTTTGTTTTGATGATTTCCATTTTTATATGACGAAAAGAAGAAAATAATCTATGAAGTAATATAAAGATCAAATATCGATGGTTCAAAGGATTTCAGAGAAGATGGGAGCCTAGGTGTCCTTATTTACTAAGTTACATTTTGTTAGAAAAAGATGAACGAAATCTACTGACATTTAATTAATAATGTTAATGATAATAATGCTGAAAGATTTAATGAGATTGTCAAATGTTCAGTCTTTGAACATATTACTTTGGGACAACAGATCAGGTGAGTTAGACAGAGGGTCTGACTTGGAGAAGGCCAGCCAAGACTTATGACCTAAGACAGTCTAGCTGGTCTCCATGGTTGCTTGGGTTTAGAAGCAACCCGACATCTGAGACCCAGGAAATTCTTGGGGCAAACATAAAAATGGCTGAGGTATCACCAGTCATGTATACAGAGCAGAGATGAGAAAAATACAGCCATGCCTCTGTGGCCAACTGTGTGGAACACAGCTGGGTGAAAAGTTAACGATGCCTGTAGGCTCTGTGCAGAAATCTTCTGCCCTTCTCCTCCCCACCATGTTGAAGCAAAGCTTTTGTGCCAGAGGCAACATATAGAGTGGATAGAACATAAACTTTGAAATAGACAGACCCCAGCTATACCTATTATTAACTAAATAACCTCGTATAAGTTACTTAACTTTTTGAACTTTAGTTTTACCATCTGCAAAACTGGACAAATAAAATTGACTTTATAGAATTATTAGAAAACTAAATGTTAGAAAATATATATGTATATATTTTTCTGTATGTTTATAAACATACACATATCCAAATGTATATCCTTATGTTATACTAGGAAGTACCCAGACAGCATCCCAAACTTAGTTCTCTAAACAGCTCTCATTCATATCTAGGGAGCTAAAATGAACAAAATCTTAACCTAACTGTCAAAAATTCCAAAAACATAGAATGCCATGAAAGTGTACACAAATACTGTATCTATTGCTGGAATATGCATTCAGTTTATTAAGAAACTAGATAGGAAATAATTCCTGTTAGCTAATTTGTACTACATTTAACTTCACAATGTCAAATTTTTAACAAAAGCCTTTTGTTCTCACTCCTACTTAACTAAAGCATTCACTTGACTGATGATATAAATCACAGTATTTGTATAATTTAGACATACATGTGCAATAGCAATATTTCTTTAAAATGCACTAATGGCTATAAAGGAACTAAAAGACAACTTTTAAGTAACTAATTGCTTTCTGGAAATACAGGATAAACTCTAGCATAACTGAATTTTCTGATTGTCTATCCCCAGTGTAGACTGCCTATCTTATTGGTAACATGCAAGCTACAGAAAGGCAGTATGGATATTAATTTTGAACTACCTCTGGAGTAGTACCTACAGACCACTTAGAGGACAGAGTATAGTCTTTAATTAGGGCAAGCTACATTTTCTTTTCAAAAACATTACTATTTGTTTAGCAAAAGATAAATATCATAAATGCTTAAATAATAAATATTCCTGAAACAAGATCCTTCATTTGTTTATTTGGGTTTGGTTTTTGATTAAAATACTTTCTAATATTTAAATTTTCTTTTTACTTAAAAAAATGTATTCTTTAATTAAAAGGTACTTTTCCTAACTAATTATTTCTGAGTCTTAGAAAAAAATTGATGGGAACTTTACTTCATTACTTTAAGGCTGGTGAGTCCTGATATTTTACAAGCCTGGAAACATAGTGTCCTGTCCAGTTCAAGAATATTTTGTTGAGTTTCTGTGCATGAGCAGACAAACAAGCAATTCAATGACAAAAAGTAGCACCTTATCTTTTATGTTATAAGAATAATTTTCTGTACTGTAGCCATTTTCTCCTTAAATAAACTTTTGTTTCTGTCTCAAACGTTGAAACATACTGGTTTAATTGTTTTTTGACTCCTTAGTGTGCTGCTGGTTGTGCAGAAGGTTAATCCACGAGTTGCATCTAACGAAGGTTTTAGAACCCTCCAGAAGTCTGTTAAACATCTGCTGTACACTCTGGACTCTCCAGCTCAAGGTATTATTTTTCCATCTTATTGTGTTAAATTCAGTGTCACAAGGCCCATTGGAAATATAAAGCAGAGTGTGGTGAAAGTAATCACATAGAGATGATATTATTCTTAGGTGGGGACATATGCTATGAATAAATCTGGATCTTGAGTTAATTGAAGTGTGGAGAAAGGGAGAAATGGCCAAGAAGAGGGAGCTGAGGCTTTCTAGGGTTTTTATTTAGGTGAAAATGATCTCTGTTAGCTTGTAAAACTATGTTTATACTTGGTATAGAAAAAAAAGCAGAGAGCATGCCTCAACAAATAGATTTCTACCCTACTATTTGAAACAAAGCCTAAAGTGAATTGCAGTACTTTTAACTTCATTTTCAAATTTTGATTTTTTATTTAGAAGTTCTTTCATTGGCAAAAATATGCCCCTCAATCAGCTTGATATTAGAGCATGAATAGATCAATGTAAATACAATGCCATGCCCAGTAAGACAAGGTATAACATGTTGCTAGTGAGTCACAAAATGTCCCTTTGGCACATCTAGAATAGTACTGTCTACACTGAGATGGAAACATGCGGATATATACACGCAGACACAGGTTTGGAGATGTAAGAAATAAATCCCTATTTGCCAAGTTTGGTTAACAATTTATCTCTGGTGAATAAATTTAGAATCATGCTTTCTCAGCTGAGTTTGTCAGCTTTTACTTATGTTGACTTTTACCTTTAGATTACAAAAATAAGCATCCTGAGATCATCAGTTCAAAAGCTGATTATTCATTATATAGTCTCGAAATATCAAATTTCATATTTAAAAAAGCATATCTATGAAGGTTTTGAAGAATTCTTACTGGAGGGTTCAACAATACCCTTGGATGTCATTTTCTGTTAGTATAGAGCATTTTTTAATATCTACAATTACAGAATTAATGGTTAGCTTGCAGGATTGACTGTTATTAAATTTGATGGTTTTGACGACCATTAGAAAAACAGGATTACTCTAAAAAAATAGTTCAGGCTAAAAAACCAGACAGTGCACTAACAAACACAATTATTTCCTCTGTATGCTTTTCATATTTGCATTTTAAAGGCTTAAGAACTTAATATTTCTCCTTACTGCCTTTTCCTTTATATCTTCAGACTCACACCTTATATTTAATATAAAGTAATAAACTTATATATGTGTGTGTGTGTGTGTGTGTGTGCCATACACACACACACACACACACACACATATATAAACTTATGTATGTGTGGCAAGTTTTAAGACACATTATTGGATGGTCAAGAAGACAAGAAAATATACCAAGGAAATATATTTTTATGTGTAAAATTTGATGTACTTACCTTTTGTTTATTTTTAAATTTCCTGCACTGTGACTTCATCAAGCCAAGAATATTAATGCACACACACACACACAAACACACACACACACACACATACACACATACATATATTTGAGTTGAAGTCTCGCTCTGTTGCCCAGGCTGGAGTGCAGTGGCAGGTATTTTGGCTCTGAAACCTCCACCTCCCAGGTTCAAGCAGTTCTGTACCTCAGCCTCCCAAGTAGCTGGGTTTACAGGTGCCCACCACCATGCCCAGCTAATTTTTGTATTTTTAGTAGAGATGGGGTGTCACCATCTTGGCCAGCCTGGTCTTGAACTTCTGACCTCGTGATCCACCCACTTTGGCCTCCCAAAGTGCTAGGATTACAGGCATGAGCCACTGCACCCGGCCATCAAGTTACATTAAAAAAAAATTTAAGTACAAAGCTTATCTGTGCTTCAGAAGCTGGAGAGGTAAACAGCGTTTCTTATTAAGCAGGGAGCAGAACACTTTTCATGGTGAAAAATGTAATTCAGTTTTTAATATTTAACGATGACCACATTTTACACCTATGACTGCTAATCATTTTGGCAAATTTTAAAACACATGATTGGATGGTCAAGAAGACAAGAAAATACACCAAGGAAATATATTATTATGTGTAAAATTTGATGTACTTACCTCTGTTTATTTTTAAATTTCCTGCACTGTGAGTTCATCAAGCCAAGAATACTAATGCACAGGTATTAATGTCAATTCCTAAAAGTTATTAACTTCAAACCCCTACCTGTTTGAGCAGAAATTCTGTAGGCTTTGAAAACCCTCTTAAGTGTTTCTAGGAATCTTTCAGGGAACTTAAACTTGTAATTGAAGGCAGAGCTAGTAACTACAGTTCAACAGCACAGGGGTCTCTGGTCTGAGGACAGATACCTTCCTCGTAATCCAGGCCACTTCATTCTTATCTTCACAGCGTTCAGCAGTATTTTTGAGAATGCGCATGCTTTCTCCCTTGGTTTTATACTCTGTTATGCTGGAGTCAGGTGGTGTCTCATAGCAGAGTTGCTTGGATTCTCTCTAATTGTAATGGTTAAGATAGCATTGCAGGTTTCAAGTAAACCTGCAAAGTAGGTTTACCGCTCTTTCAAGTAAAGAACATAATAGGTAATATTTATTGTGTCAATGCTCAGTGCTTTATTATCTGAAATTCCTTTTAGCATCACAACAACTATGTGAGATTAAGTTGTTACTCCATTTTATAGATAAAGAAACGGGCTTCAGGAGGCTGGGTGCTTGGCCTGTGTTATTCACCCAACAAGTGACCAAACTGAGATTAGAACCTAGATCTGTATATCTCCACAGCTAAGCCCCATGAGCTCTTTTAAACAGCCTTGCCTAAACATCTACCTTCTGAGACTTACTTGCTTCTGGGTTATCTCACTGGGACATGCAAGTACCTGCTTAACCTCAGAATGGCCCCCACTTTCAGCCACTGATGGAGCGTGGCTCCCCATCCACATTTATCATTCTGTGGGAAGCCACGTGCTACATTTTTTCCACTGCCTTTCCCCATTCCTCTCCACACTCTGATTTCTACCCACTTTCCACACACCATTTTTATCTGTGATCCAACCTGAAGTATGAGCATGCTTCAAGGTTTCTTCAGGAGCCTCCTTTGCAACCATGAAAATAGAGAGATGCTAATAAACACGAGGGAAGAAGATTGCTTCCTAACTTCCTGTCTCAAGATATCTAATTCTCAGCTCAGCTCCAGCTAGGATCCTTGCTACACAGTTAATACACTCCATAGTAAGTCCATTTATAAATATTGAGTTTTGGGAGCAGAGATTATCTTTGTGACTCATTGGAATTTGATCTTTTGCAAAATAGTACATGATATGAAATTACATTTTTAGGATGTAATTTAGGATAGAAAGCAATCCTTACTGATAAAAAGAGGTTATCTATGTACCATATTTCTGTGTCTGTGAATACAATTTTATATATGCCTAATCTTACAAATAAAAAACAAGTAAAATCTCAGTTTTTAAGAGTCTGTAACATTTTCCACTTCATTAAGGCCTGTTTAGTATAGTATTTCCTTCAATATGCTTTATAGTCCTTAGTGACCAGGGGGAAAAATCTCTATTTGACTGCAGGGTCAAGTCTATCATTGATAATGTACCTTTAATTTTCTATTAGTTACTTATTTTAATGGCTTGATGAAAAAGAAAAACTCTATAACCACATAGTATACAAATACCAATTAGCTTGTTCAGCATCATGTAGGAGTTCAAAGTGAGCAAAATTTGATCTTAGAAAAAGAGCTTTATATACTTTTACATTGCAAAAGCATAAATCTCAACAAATTTTTAAATCCATTCTGTATATAGAAGCCAATACGTAATAAGTATTACTATTGTTAATTAGGTTTATTTACTCTGGGCATCCCATTCATTCTTGTTCCTTTAACTCACTGATGCATTAGTATTATTTGAGCAATAAATATTTAGCTGCATCATGAACAGAGCACAGAAAAACTCCACTTTGCTGAACAGGAAAAACTGAGACAGCTGCTCTGCAAGATAGGGGCTGTACAAACATTACTTAAACATGACTGATACAGGTGACTGATACAGGTGACAATTTTAATTCTGGAATAGTCTTTTTTACACACATGCTAATTTAAATAAAATTAATAATCAGCACCAGAAAAGAATGGATGATTGCATAGTTTTGTACTAGTACCGTGTGTGTGTGTGTGTGTGTGTATGTGTGTGTGTGACAAGAGTCTCGCTCTGTCGCCCAGGCTGGAGTGAGTACAATGGTGCAATCTTGGCTCACTGCAACCTCTGCCTCCCAGGTTTAAGTGACTCTCCTGCCTCAGCCTCCAGGTGCCTGCTACCAAGCCCAGCTAATTTTTATATTTTTAGTAGAGTGTGGGTTTCATTTTCACCAGGTTGGCCAGGCTGGTCTCAAACTCCTGACCTCGGGTGATCCATCCATCTTGGCCTACCAAAGTGCTGGGATTACAGGAGTGAGCCACCACACCCAGCCTTGTGCTACTACCTTTTTAGAAGGCTTTAGGTTGCACTAACTAAAGACAACACAAGAACTATTGAAGCTGGTCATAAAATATCCCATTGAAAGTGATTAGGCAATGCTAAATATGACGCCATTGAAATATACTGGATTATTTATAAGGAACGAGTAGAGTCTGAAGAGAAGACTGAAACAAGTGATACCATTTCCCTAAAGGAGCCAAATTAAAGTATTGGATTTATGATGGTTTTATTTATGTAGGGACCATTTAAAGCATTTTCATTTTCAATTTTTATGTGAGTGCTGTTGCACACTTACTCTTTTATGATACAACCTTGTGCAACAGGCTGAATCGGGGACCTATTTAACTTCTAGGGGTAACTCATGATGTTGAATTAGATCTTCATATGTGGTTTCCCTTAGACCAAACTTAGTGACTGCCCACCACACTATGCACCTTCATATTATTTGAGAACACTCAAAACAGTTCTGTTAACACCAGTCAATTTGCATTCACAGCTGCATTCAATTGAGATTAGTGGCTGCTTTTTGAAAGATAGAAAATATAGATTAGTGATAGCAGATGTTTCCTGAGGCTACATTCTAACAACTGAAGGAAAAAAAAAAATCCAGTGACCCGTAAGACTAAAATTGACTTCATTTGATTAACAAATCACGTGATAGTTAATCTTCATTATAGTACTCAGCAGTCATCTATATATGCAGGTCCTGGGATAAAATAATGTAGTGGCTTGATGCACAAAGAACTTGTTAGAAATGCATATGTTTGACCATTGGGATTATTTTGACTGGTAGCCATCTATTTCCTATAAATATCACCAGTATTTCCAACAAAAGAGCACAGATGTTTTTTATAAAATTCTTTGGAGAATAATTCTGCAGATTTCTGCATTTTCTCCTCATTAATTTGACCTGGGATGATTTTTGCTGAGGAAAAAAATCTTTAAGCAAACATGTTAAATATTTACCTATATAAAAATTATTACTTTAGGTGACTCCGATAATATAACGCATGTGTGGAGTGAGGATGATGGACAGACATTATCTCCAAGCAGTCTGGCTGCACAGTAAGTCTTTGTTTATTTCTAAATAGGTAGGTAACTTGGCTGAATAAACAAAACAGTTTCTAAACATAATTCTCTTATCAGTGTATATAAGCATGGAATAAAAAAAATCAACGACTGAGCAAAGGAAAGGGCATAGTCCAAGTGAAGTAAAGTTGAAACTTATTTTTTGATATTATTTAATGATACTTTAGGATTGCACAAGAAAATCTCTCTTTCAGTTCCAAGCTTGCATAACTAGATGTAATGTGTCATTCTGGATTACCTTATGCCTATGAGGATGGTCTGGCTAGAGGTCCAGTTGCCGACACTTTTCTTTCACCACAAACAATGTATAAGTATCTGTCTTACTATATGCAGCCTGCTATAGCAAAATATCACAAAGTGAGCAGCTTATAAACAAGCTTCCTAATACCGTCACCTTTGGGGTTTGGAGTTCAACATATGAATTTCGGGAGGGCATACTCATTCATACCATAGCAGCCTCCAATATTTTTATTACTTTTTTTTTATTTCTATAGAATCAAAATATTTTTTTATGCACAAGCAAGATAATGCAAAATTTGTTGGCTTTCAGTGGTATTCAGTTAGGCAAAACTAGGTAATTTAATTTGGGGCATTTATTGACATATATAAAGTCCCTGCAATAGGCAGTGGAAATAACAGCAGCAACCATGCTGTCTAAAGACCGTTAATGCAAGCAGATCCTGAAGTAACTGTGATAATTATGGTAAGAAGCGCAAACAGTTGCTTATGGTAGTTAATTGAAGCAAATTCCCGTAGTTCAAGGCATATTTAGAGACTAGATGGACTGCCTGTTAGGTAAAGTCTGCTTTAGCCTATAAATTATACTATTGAAATTCTTTGATTTTAGTCCCAAAGGATACGTTTTTGTGCTAACAGAAATTTATACAAATAAAAACAAACAGGAATACTTATTTTTAACCACGTTTTTCTTTTTCTAAAATAGAATTTATACAGTTGTTTACAAACTTTCTATTATTTAAAGGGAATTTCTCCAATTCTGCGTAGATTCTGGCCAAAATCCTTGCATAAATGACCTCCTCCTGTTTCTGCTGCCATCTCCCTCATCCTCTACGGTGGCTGACCCAGGTGCTTCTCCCAGAGCAACTAAGCCCTTAGGCAGTTTCTCCTTAGCCAGGCTGCCATGTTTCAAATAGTCATGTCTTTTAAACACATTCCCTATATAGCCATCAAATATAATAATAGCAAAATACCTTTAAACTGAGATAACTGCATACTTATTGCTGAAGCCAGGAATTTTTTATCAGAGGCTTGAGGCATCCATAGCATTGATAATGTCAGCACCACAGACCTGCAAATTCCACAGCAAATGTAGTTAGTTGCTGACAGCTGGCTGACAGTTTATTAGGAAGAATTCAATACTTCTAAGATGGCTCTTGTTGTGATGGATGAAATTAAGGGATTTCTTATCTCCAGACTTCCTTTCCATTCCAGCTTTAAAATAATCACAGAGTGGTGATACTGGTATAAGATAAAAGTTATTTTGGCTCAGAATTTTCTAGAGAAAGATGCTCAAAACGACTTTTCCCTCATAGCTCTGCTTTCTCCTAATTATTTTTGTTCTAAAGTCATTATTTTGATTATTTTGTGTTTGTACTTACACACATGAATGTGCACATCCAGACACTTATCTTTTATTGTAAGTACTCTTGGGAAGTAGGGAGGATTTTGCATAAAGGATTACTCAAGTGTTTTAAGGGAATAATTGGGCATTTATGCCAAAACTGTGGCACACAGATATGGGATCTTATTTTGGAGTAAACTAAGTCTATTCTCGAAAATTTTTGTAATCAAATGTTCTTTATGAAACTAAGAGAATGGCTTAGATGATATTTCAAGGTCAATTCTAGCCCAGCTGTCCCCTATTTTAAGCTTGACAGTACACCATGAAAATCTGTTCTAGTCCATCTAGTAAATTAGGCCAATATTTTGCCCTTGAGCAGTGCACCAAGTGGAAACGGCTCTATGTTGTAACAGTGATGACAGAGAGAAAGACAAACACAAAAGAAGGAAGGGCAATATTGGGAGGTGTGGGGAAAGATGAGGAGAGGAAGGGAGAGCCACCTTACTGAAGCAAGAGAATGACCTGACGTGCTCATCCAGAGATGCCTCATTGGACACTTCTCAGATACATATCTTTTCCTTATGTATTTATCCTTTCAACAGATATTAACTCAAGTGTATGATATACAAAACACAAATGCTAGATATTCTGTGATGAGGATGGGGTCATGGGTGAACAGGAAGTGGAATACAAAACTAAATGCATCATTCTTTCAAGTTGCTCAGAGGAGAAATGTTTATTTTGAAACCTATACTTATCACTATAGCTGAATAAAATGATGGATTGTTCCACGCTCCTTTCCCCAAAATAGATGCAGTCAATTTATAATTGTTCTCATAATTTCATTTGTCTCTTTTTTGATGTTTTGGATTCTGAAGTCCCATCTTTCAGCTTATCTTTGGAATCTTCTTTCAGACACTGCTTCCCACTTCCCTCAACATTCTGAAACTATCATATATTTCAGAACACCTGCTCAGGATTTTTTGAGCAAGTGTTGTGAATATATTGGTTATTATTAGACCTTGGCTTGATTTGATTTGCCTTGACTCTCTGATATCATAAGTGGACCAGTCCATGAACCTCGCTTCATATCTTCATATTATACGGGTAACCTATAGAACAGGGTTAGTTTTGCCACCTGTCACACTCCTATTGCATTTTTAACAGTAATAATGTGACTTTCAAATTTCCCTGATAGTTTCTTTTATTTAGGACAGAAAACTTACTCGAAGAATACACTCTCCTGTCCTTCATTTGTGAATTGATAAATGGCATGACCATCTATAAGGAGGCCTTGATAAGTAATGAAGCTAACTGTCTAAAATCTCAAAGGTCTGAGACCACCAAATATAGTATTACCAAGAATCTCCAGTCAAGAAAATGCCTATGCACAAGCATGAGTGCCCGTAAAATGGATGCTTTTTTTTTTTAATATCAATGCTATGAATAGTATTTAAATGAGTCAGCCCTCTGACCACTTTGCTGTGCTCTGCCTGCCAAGTTAGAGACTTTTTTTGCCATTTGTTTATTTTTTCTTTTAAACTTCCTCAAGGATCCTGTGTTACTAACCCACATTTAAACACCCTGAGTCTTCTTTAATATTGATGAAAACATTTTCCTAAATTTACTAGCTAGGCCAAGATTAATTGATCCCACTCACATTTTAATAAAATCTAAGTTAAACATCGAATAGGACTAGTTAATTTGGGTATCGTACAGTTTGATTCAAAACAGATGATCCCCAAATCAGCCATTGACATTTATTCCATCTTTACTGTACATAAAATTCCATAGTAGACACCAAGGGAAGAAGTTACAAAATAAATAGAGATGCAGCCTCACAGTTGAAATGACAGGGCACGTATAATACACACATACTCATTCATATAGCCTTACTCACATAGCCTTAAAAATCTTAGGCTCTATCTTCACATGTCAATCACTTTGAAAGGAAACCAGAAAGTGGTTAATTTGGAAACACTACACTGGTTGTTTAGAGAAAAAAGGAACTTATATTGGTCAGTTGGATCCCATTAGTTCTTTCTCATCACAATTAAATGAATTCAAATCTAGTTATTCAATATTATAGATGGAAAGGACCTAGCAGATCATCTAGCCCCCTAGCTTTCAATTGACAAGAGAAGAATTGGAGAGTCAGAAGGGGGTTGCCAGATTTAGAAAATAGAGATCACGAGGTCAGGAGTTCAAGACTGGCCTGACTAACATGGTGAAGCCTCGTCTCTACTAAAACTACAACAATTAGCCAGGTATGGTGGCATGTGCCTGTAATCCCAGCTACTCAGGAGGCTGAGGCAGCAGAATCACTTGAATCTGGGAGGCAGAGGTGGTAGTGAGCCAAGATTGTACCACTGCACTCCAGGCTGGGCGACAGAGTGAGACTCCATCTCAAAAAAAAAAAAAAAAAAAATGAAAAGAGATAAAAAGAAAAAGAAAAAAAAATTGCAGGACTTGTGGGATGTATTTGCACATGAAAAGATTATTCATTGTTTATCTAAGATTCAACTTTAACTGGGAGTCCAGTATTTTCTCTGACAACCCTTGCCAGTGCCTAGAAACCGCCTTAAGATGACCTATGATGGAATATTAAAATAATTAAATATAAAGATAGTACACATGGAAAAGGCAAGTGCTCAGAGAATCCAGAGAGGTGCTGCCATCGTGCAGTTAAACTGGATGAGGGAAGACATCCATAGTATTTCAATGTCCCAGCCAACCAGTGCCCAACAACCAAGGACCAAAATGGCTTTACTTTATTTTCATATGACTTAATTTTGGTATTCTTTTCTAATTCTGCAGGCTCCTAATTCTGGAAAACTTTGAAGATGCCGTCTTAAATATATCAGCAAATAGCCCTTATATTCCTTACTTGGCATGTGTGAGAAATGTGACTGACAGTTTGGCCAGGGGTTCACCAGGTAATAGTTTTCTTAATCAAAATGCCGCTCATGGTTTCTATTTCTGTTCTAAAGTAGTGAGTTTCTGAGGCATTTGCTTACACAAAAAAGTTTGTAAAATCATTTTGAGCCGGAGTCTCACTCTGTCATCAGGCTGGAGTATAGAGGCACGATTTCGGCTCACTGCAACCTCCGCCTCCCAGGTTCAAGTGATTCTCCTGCCTCAGCCTTCTGAGTAGCTGGAACTACAGGTGTGCGCCACCACGCCTGGCTAATTTTTGTATTTTTAGTAGAAATGGGGTTTCACCATGTTGGCCATGATGGTCTCAATCTCTTGACCTCGTGATCCGCCCAAAGTGCTGGGATTACAGGTATGAGCCACTGCACCCAGACTCTAAAATCTTAGTTTCCATATGCATCCGTTTCAGTCTGTTGATTTGATATACGAGGGAATGTCTAGTCCTATTATCATATTATTCTGTTGCTGCTACTAGCACTGGCTGGCCACCTGGACAAACTTTAATATATAATGGCCATATAATGAATGGATAATGTGATCATGGCCACTGGGACAAACCTTCCAAGTGTCTGAAGTCATTAGGGGTTCACATGATCCTTCATGACATTTTTATGCTCTTAACAATCTTAGTTGTTAAAAAATGTTAAAGCATGATAATATAGAGTTCTGAAAGTGGGTGTAAATTACACAAACAAAGGCATCTTTGTGGCAGACTATTTTTATTTTCTATCCTTACACACTTTATTTGCAATTTTCTGCCTACATGGGTAACCACAAAGATTATATTTAATAAAATGTTTTTTTTTGAGAGAAAAGACCTATTTTCTCACATTTTCTAGGACACACACATTCTTTTTTGCCACACTAAAAATAGTTTTCTGAGAGTTAATGGCAAGCAAATAGCACAACAAATATTTAAGTCTGGTCTTTGTTTATAAGGTATCAATTAATCAAGGTTGGAAAGGCCTATTTATATCACAGTGATTCCACAACCTCTTCTCTCCAAGATACTTCAACTTAATAGTATATCCAAAAGTCAGGAATAAAGCATAGTCAGTTCACAAAGAGCCAAAACTATGTAGCATCTTTGCTAGAAGTATTTTTATCTCTAAGCAGAATATCTATGAATATTTTTAAAATAATGAACTCTATTGTCCCCATGGTTCAAATAAAGGTTAAATTTTCACTCATCTTATATTTATATTGAAGTAGGCTATTATCTTAGACAAAATTTAGTACTAAATCAGGATAGAGGTGTCTATCAAATTGGTTTCCTAAATGACCTTGCAATTCACGTAAAGTAACTCTTCTCCCTTCCTTTTCAGAAAATCTAAGACTCTTGCAGTCCACAATACGATTTAAAAAATCTTTTCTTCGAAATGGCTCTTATGAGGATTACTTCCCTCCAGTTCCTGAAGTCCTAAAATCAAAAGTAAGCCATGAAAGATAAAAAGTAAACCTCAACACTTCCTATAATATTTGGCAAGATGTACTTTTACTTTAAGTTTTAAATCTGATCTTTGTAAATAATGATTCTATTTTAACTCTAGATTTATAATGGTCCTCTTATGACTCTAGAAAAAAGGTGACAAAAGAGTTTATGGCTGGATGCAGTGGCTTATGCCTGTAATTGCAGCTACTCAGGAGGCTCAGATGGGAAGAATCACTTCAGACCAGGAGTTTGAGGCTGCAGTGAGCTATTGTCACCACTGCACTCCAGCCTAGGTGACAGTGTGAGACCCTGTCTTTAAAAAAATTAATAAATTAGCTGGGTGCGGTGGCTCACACCTGTAATCTCAGCACTTTAGGAGGCCGAAGTGGGTGGATCACCTGAGGTCTGGAGTTCAAGACCAGCCTGGCCAATATGGTGAAACCCCATCTCTACTAAAAATACAAAAATTAGCCGGGTGTGGTGACACATGCCTGTAATCCCAGCAACTCAGGAGACTGAGGCAGGATAATCACTTGAACCCAGGAGGCAGAGATTGCAGTGAGCTGAGATCGCGCTATTGCACTCCAGCCTGGGTGACAAAGCAAGACTCCATCTTAAAAAAAAAAAAAAAATTAATTATTTTTTTAAAGAGTTTAATGTTATATAATGGTATTTTGTTTTTAATCAGTGGGGATCTCTGCATGAAATGACCCATAAGAGCCTAATTACAGTATGAATATTCATAAGAGAATGGTTAATAGTAGTTATTGTATTAAACCTCATAATTTGAAAGAGATTTGAAAAAAGATTCACAATGTGATTTCTGATTTGAGATATCCTGAGTTTTAAAATCTGTAAAAGTAGATTTTGAAAGCTGATGTTTTAGATTTCACAGCATAAAAAAATCTCCGAATGTGGTTCACTCTATTATTATTGTCATCAGGAGCAGAAATAAATAAGTCATATTAAAATTTATGATACTGGAGAATGTGAGAAAAAGCAAGCCCCCAAAAATAAAACCCCAAAGTGGGAATCTCTCTATGCTTATTTGTCTGTTATTCTGTGTTTATCTCATACATGTAGTATGAGATTATCATACTACATCATAAAATTTAGTTTATTTTTTAAATAACCCTATTAAAATTTGAAAGCTGTTTTCCTAGTAAGAATAGCCGTTCAATTGGATTTACATAGTCAGGAATGAAGTGAAATTACAACTGGTTTATTCAGGGCAAGCAAGATGACATGTATACTGAACATGGTATAATTAAGCAGGAATGTAAAACATTATGTCCATGTATATTACAAATAAATGTGCTAGTGACATTACCTACATTTTAGCCCTAGTCTTCTACATGCATCAAAATTTCTAATATACTTAATTTAGCATTATCTTAATTTGTTTGTGCAAATGAGAAGGAAGTTGTGCATTCATCTGGAAAATTCCTACTCATCCCTCAAGGACAAGTTTAAACATCCCTTCTTCTATGTTAGAGTATCACGTTTCTTGCTGTTTTTCAGCCAGGATAATGACTTTTTCTTCTGTGTTCCTATAATATTTATCCATTAATTTTTTTCTATCAATTATATGTGCTCCCATAATACTAATCTATTTATTTGTAAGACCTACCCCCTAACCCCAAAGTGCTTGTAGTCAATCCAGTGGAGGAGATGGAAAAGCAGACCGACAATTATAATACAGTGAGATTAAGTGTTGTGGAATGTGGATAGAGGCTTCTGTGCATGGAGGTGGGAGATCTAGCATGGATTGTAAGGGATACAGATGGAAAGAAGAAATTCTATAGAGAAAATAACGTTTTCTCTGAGTTTTGAAGGCTATGTAGAATTAATTAGGGGAGTTGTGCATTATAGACATAGAGTCCTGAGTTTAAGAAGATAGAGGCGTTAACCTGAAAGATAGGTAGAGGCTATCTGCAGTCACGTGTTCAGCTGGAACAGAAGATGCCCATAGCATAGGCAGAAAAGAGGGCTGCAGGGTGAGGCTCAGCCCAGATTCTGACTTCTTTGTCAAGGAGTTTGAATTTGACCATGGAAGTTGTGAATTTGAAGAAGGTGAAATTTGCATTTTAGAAAGAGCCATCTCTACTGAGATGACATCTCCAATGACTGTGAGATTTCTGGCCTTGGAACTCATTACTTGGTATTATAGTTTGTTTTATATGTCAGATCTGGTTTCCTCACTAGCGTTTAAGCTGATGAAATTATGCCTTCATCACCCCTAAAGCCCCACATAGTAGGAGCTTAAGGCTTGATTCATGAATGTATGAAAAAGAGATGGTGTTAAAGCAGAGCACTGATGATGTAATCATGCTCCCTGGGCAATTACTTATTGTAGTTCTTGACTTAGAAAGTCACCAGGAAGCACATAATATACACGAGGGGAATGGAAACATGACAGTCTCAAACATTTATACTAATGGGAGGGGATTGGGGCTAAAAATAATTTGAAACATCATCATCCCCAATTTGAATAAAATGCTCTCCATGAGGGTTACATTATGGAAAAAGTTCTAGAAGGTACAGAAGTGGAAATAAACTACAATCTTTTCCTTTGAGTAGAAAATCTATTATCATTTATAACAAGCATGGCTGCTGAGTGAAATTGATGGGACCCATTCAGTCTGAGATCACAAGCTCCATGAGGAATATTGCCAGGTCTGTTCCTTTAGCAATGCATCCCCAGCACCTGGCAGAGAATATGACACATGGGAAACACTCAGTACCTATCACTGAAAGAATGAAGACAAAATCCTAGAGTTCCATGGTTAGAGATGCTCTTACTCCTCTGCTTTGCCCACCTGATAATTAGTATCATGATTGTGACCATCAGTTAGGGCACACCCATTCTAACACTTTAGTCATGATATTCCTAAGATGGTGGTGAACCCTGTCATTCATCGGTGACTTTTCCCAGCTCCTTCTCCTTGCCTGAACATTCTGCTCTTCTAGAAATTTTGAGTTTTCTCCTCCCTTCATTGTTTTATCTTTTTTTCTTTCCAGTCGCTTTGATGGGAAGAATGATTTCCCAACTGGAGAGCTACACATAATGTGGGTGTTTCCTGTTTGGGGCAGAAATACAAATAACACAATGTTTTTATTATTGTAACACCTTTAAAATTTTAAATAGACTTATTTTTCCCTTTATTTACCTACGAAGAGCTCAGGAATATTGCTGCTTTATTTTATGCTCATGCTATTGTGAGGTCAATATCATCATGTCACTTACGATTCTGATTCGGATGCATTTGAAAAGCATCAGGCACTGGAGAATTCAATCACAGCTGGAAATGGCGTTAGTCTTCCGTTGTTCTATTTTAGGCCTGAACTTTTACTGGTGATGAAAGAGAGAAGGGCTCTGTATGAAGCTTTGGCAAATCTGGAATCTGAAGTTGACATATACTTTTGAAGAAGTTCACTGAATTTATTTTGATTTTTAATGATCTGTGAAGCTTCTAGGACTTTAATGCATGTATTGCTCTCAGAATAAAGTAGTAAGTAATGACAAATATGAAATGATCATAATGTTGCTTCTTTGTGGATATGCTTCTCAAGGCATTCCATATTATTGGCCCTGAATTATATTTTTATTTTGGAAAACCAAGCCTATTAGCCACAATATGGCTAGATTTCCAATTTCCTCTTCTATAACTTTTATCTCACTAAGCCAAGACCATACTATATGGACTTTGGCTGGTTTCCCACCCATGTAGACCAAACTTGCAATTAAAAAACATATTTGAGTCTCTACTGGGTAAAAGACATTCAAATGTACAAACACCCTCAAAGCTCAATTAAAACAAATATATTAGCCCAACAGAATTTATCTTTTAATTTAATAATTTACCAGAAAAAGTCCCTGGAGAATGTGTTATAGAGGCTTCACTCCATTTATTGCAGGTTTAATCATATCTAGTAATTGGAAAATCAAAAGAAAGAATAGAGTGGCAAATGTAGTTACAGGTGGTACAGTGACTGGGTCAATTCCAGAATGGAAAATTTCTCATAGCAGTAACACTAGTAAGTAGAATTTTTGTATATATAAAACCATTTTTGAATAGTTCAAACAATTATAATATTAATTACAATGGAAAATAGACCAATGATATTTACTATCTAAGATAATCAACATTTAATTGCTATGACCTATGTGTATTTATAAATCTCTCATTAAAGACACATCATTGTGCCTTTTGTATCTGATAAGATGGAAATAAATATTCCAAAACATTTGCTGGTACCATAAAATACTTCATTTCTGTCAATATGTAACTTCTGATTGGAAACTGAGCTGTAATGAATGACCATATATTTGCTTATTAGGATATTCTTCCAATTTATTTCCCTTCTTAAAAAGAAACAGCTCCAGGGTAGCTTCCAAGCACAATAGAATTTGTTTTCCCAGAGGCATATATTATTTTTTCCCCAGGATGTAGGGCATGCAATATATCCTCAGGATACATAGAATATAGTGAACTGATAGTGAGAGAAATATCACTGACAGGATAGGAAATTATCTGATTTTCATTTTTTCTCTTTTTCCTCTGGGTGTGGGATTTTTAAGCCCTTTCTGAGCATGTTTTAAGAGCTTTTAAGGACAAAAGCACCCAGTATCCTACAATACCTGAGGGAGGAAGATGTCAGAAACGGTGCAGACACTTCCAAAAAATCAGATGTATTCTCGTCCGTGGTTTAAATATGGTCTTATTAGAATGAATATGATCTTCATGCAGCAGTTCAAGAAAGGCTTTTAAAATTTTTTGTTAACCTTTAAAAATTGTTGGCTGGGCATGGTGGCTCACATCTGCAATTCCAGCAGTTAGGGAGGCTGAGGCCAGCAGATGGCTTCAGCCCGGGAGTTTGAGACCAGCCAGAGTAACATGATGAAACCCCATTTCTACCAAAAATACAAAAAATTATCCAAACATGCAAGTATATGCCTGTAGTCCCAGCTACTTACTCGAGAGGCTAAGGTGGGAGGACCACCTGAGCTTGGAGATCGAGGTTGCAGTGAGCTGTGATCATACCAATGTACTCCAGCCTATCTCAAAAAATAATTTAAAAAATGTGGTAAAATAAATATAACATTTACTGTCTTAACCATTTTTAACTATACAGTGCAGTCGTGTTAAGTACATTCACATTGTTGTGCAACTAATCTCCAGAACTCATTTCATCTTGTAAAACTGAAACTCCATATTCATTAAACGACAACTCCTCATTCTCTACTTCCCTAGCCCCCAACAACCCACATTTTGCTCTGTCTCTATGAATTTGATTACTCTAGCTACCTCATCACATAAGTGGAATCACATAGTATTAGACCATTCACTGTTCATTTCTTGAGACTGGCTTATTTATTTCTCTTAGCACAGTATCCTCAAAGTTCATTCATGTTGCAGCCTGTGTCAGAATTTCTTTCCTTTTTAAGGCTTAATAATATACCCTCTGTGTGTGTGTGTGTGTGTGTGTGTGTGTGTGTGTGTGTATACACACACCAACAGTGCACAAGAATTATAATTTCCCCACATCTTCTCCAACACTTGTTATTTTCTGGGTTTTAATTAGTTGCCATCTTAATGGGTGTGTGGAAGAAATGCTTTTTAAAAGTTCCAAAACAAACCTGCTTTCTATCTTCCCTTTCATATGATTTAAAATATAAAATCAGTTGAAGTATTTGTGAGTTAAGCTGGATAAAACCAAACTACATTTTTTAAACCTATGACTCGACAGAGAAAGAAAGTTCTAATCAGCCTAAAAGTTTTATCAAACTCATTATGAGATCAATAAACTCAAGTGACAGAGAGTAGTACTTCGTAATAAAACTAACATCAAATGCCAACTAACCAAATACATATGCAGAATGTTTTTCTTCAAGGAAATCAGCTGTGGTTGCTTGTTATCAACTACTATATATGTAGAAAAATGTAACTGATCTATTTCCCACTCTTTTCCCATTTTGGAAAGCTGTCTCAACTTCGCAACTTGACTGAACTTCTTTGTGAATCTGAAACTTCCAATCTGATAGAGAAATCATGCCAGCTCTCTGCTCTGAGCTTTGGGAGCCTGTGTAAAGACAGTGAATTTGATCTGCAATTCCTGGAAGCAGCAGAGCTGGGCACCGAAATAGTAGCCAGCTTACTGTACCATGACAATGTCATATCTACAAAAGTGAGAGATTTGCTGACTGGGGATCCAAGCAAAATTAATTTAAATATGGATCAGTAAGTTTTTCCATTGTCATCTTCTTTGGTGAAATCGCTTCCAAAATATTGATATACCTAGTTGAATTTCTTCTTTTCTGTTTCATTCCAGGTTTCTAGAACAGACACTGCAAATGAATTACTTGGAAAACATCACGCAGCTGATACTGACCGTAGAAGCCATGCTGCATGTCAATAACAGTGCAGATGCTTCTGAAAAGCCAGGTGTTTCCCCATCCACATTTTACATCTTGTCTTATTAGAATGCATGTGATCCTTATGCTGCAGTTTAAGACAGGCTTTTTTTGAAGTTCCCAACCAAACTCGCTTTGCTATCTGCCCTTACACATGAGAAACCTGAAGCATTCAAATATGGTTACTTGTCTAAAGTAAACACACAGAAAGCTAGCAGAGAATGAAACAGGGAAATTTGATTTCGCAGCAAAAAAATCTTCAAAAGTTTAGCTAGTTAGACTATTCACCTTTCGTTTCTCTGATATATTAAAGTGCATCCTATAGGCAGCTGCAAGGGCAATGATGAAATTTATTTGCTTCTTTGAAAATAATCTGATGGAAAAAAAACCAAAAGGATGCACTGCCGTCTACAGAAATCTCAATTCAGAACTTTCTATTAGTATTCCAAGCATGATGTATCATGAAATATGTTTCTTCTTTGCATAATTCCTCAATACTGAAAGGAAAGGCATTCTGACTTTGGGACAATGGGCAGCCACAGAATTGGAAGTGTACTATGTTCAAAAATAAGACATATTTGCATGAAGGATACTTAATAAAAGCAATTGAAAGGCATTTGCAGGGTGATTATTACAATCTGCTAAAATCAAAATATTGTTTATTGTTCCATTAATGACCTGGAAATAAAAGAATTATAATCACTGTCCTAAAAGAGTTTGAAGTTAAAGAGATTCTATTTAAAACTGAGATAATGAATGTAAAAACCCTTTATAGTGTAGTGTGAACGTAGTTAAAGAAAAATGCTCTGTGGCAGTATGTGTGGATTTATCAAACTTTGTCCCAAATAGACAATATTACATGATCCCAGGTTAAAAAACATATTGAATTTGTGTGATATTTTAAATCAAATAGAGAGATATTTATTTAGTGCACTGTGTGATCAAAATCTGTGAGGAAAGCTTATTTTCCTTAAATCAACCTTGAGTTGTAGATACCTAAGGAAAATTTATAACCCAGAGCAATCTGTTACCTTGGGTTTATGATATCATAATAAGAACAAATCTAAATCCGATAGAAATAGATCCTAAATATGCAAAGTTTGTCAAAATTGGGAGACACTGCTCCTGACAAGGCATGTATGTTTTAGTCTAGAAGATTTCTCTATGTTAGTCCTACTAAAAAGAGTGACCTTACAAACCAACCTGTGTTTTCTTTTTATGTTTTTCTTCTTACAGGTCAGTTAATAGAAATGTTTAAAAATGTTGAAGAGCTGAAAGAAGAACTAAGAAGAACAACAGCAATGTCCAACAGAAGTATTGACAAGTTATTAGCCATTCCCATCCCTGATAACAGAGCTGAGGTGGGGTGCCATGGGTTTGTACTTACATGCAGTTCTTAAAAATTTAAATAGCATTTAGCATTTGTTGAGCACTTACTGTTAAACACTGAGAAGCTGCATGCTTCATTGGGAGCATTTTCTATGGAAATGATAAACATGGAGGACTAATTCTTAAGTAAAGATAAAAGAAAAATTCTGAAGCAAGAATATTATCATTACGTGTTCCTTTTTTCTTTATTTTTCCTTCTCTTTTCCCATGCCTCCTTTATTCTTTCATTTTCTTTACCCTCAGGTGGCTTCCTCAAAGAATTGATGGCATCCCTAAAGAGTTATATTCACTGTTACAATCACATTGTTTGAGGTGAATTTGTACCTCCTCATAGGCTGTCAAAGTCAAACTTCAGTAACCTAATTGGGGAAAAATAAATGGACCCTATTTACTATTGCTTGCAACTAAAATAAAAATGAATACTCATTTTTACTTTAGGTTTGTGGTTGGTAGTAAACATTTTTTGATGTGAACATGAATAATGTCATTTTTTCATATCCTGGTAAAGGATTTTCCACTCAAAATGTCTCATCTTTTATTCTTTTTCCAAGTCCATTGTATGGAAGTGTCATGAAAATTTTCCAAAAGAGCTGCAGAGCTTAAGGCCTCATCCATTCAAAACTTATGTGTGACCGAATATGTCATTTCTAAGCACAGCTCAGTTATTTTCCAATATCGGATAAAGTTTTTAAAAAGCCTTTAAAGCTCCCTTAGAAAATACTGCAGCTTTCTCTGGTCATTTTAATTGGTTCCCCAATAAAAAAAAAAATTAAAACAGCTTTGCCTTTATATTTTTCCTCTTGTACTAGTAAATAATATTCATTGTCTTTTTCTCTTTAACCTCACCTTTTGAATTCTTGATCCTGAGATATAATTTCAGCAATCACATTTTTGGCTTCTGGTAGAACAGGTTCATTTTAGTAAATAAAACATGTAAATGGAGAGGGTACATTCTTATTACATTCAAGAGGAAAGAGCGAAAAGTTCCTAGAGCCTTGAATGTTATACGCTTTTCTCTTTATTTCAACTTGGTGGTAATAAAGATGGCATCTTCTTTTGTGCAATCATACCTCACTATCTACAGGAGCATTCCTGTTCAAGATGGAGGATTCAGATGATTGTATGATTTGGAGCTTTTTCTTTGCTTTACATCTCTGGACCCACAGAGTATGTTGCCTAAGATTTTAACTTTGAATGATTACAAAAATTAAATGCAATTTGAATTTATTAAGAGTAAAAATTTAAAGGGAACAAAGTCTTAAACTAGTATTTTTCCCAAACTTACTCCAAACCACTTATCTTTCTTGATACCATCAGCTGTTCAGGCAAGAAATCTGGGAGTCAACCTGAGTGGTGCCTTTTTTTTTTTTTTTTTTTTGAGATGGAGTCTTGCTCTGTCGTCCAGGCTGGAGTGCAATGGCACAATCTTGGCTCACTGCAACCTTGCCTCCTGCCTCCCGGGTTCAAGCAATTCTCCTGCCTCAGCCTTCTGAGTAGCTGGGATTACAAGCACATGCCACCACGCCAGGCTAATTCTTTGTATTGTTAGCAGAGATGGGGTTTCACCATGTTGGCCAGGATTGTCTTGAACTCCTGACCTATGATCTGCCCTCCTTGGCCTCCCAAAGTTCTGGGATTACAGGCGTGAGCCACCATGCCCAGCATCCCAAATTACTTATTAAGTGAACCATGAATTCTCTATAGTTTTATTAATAGTAATTAGTGCTTTAGATTAAAACTTGTTTGATTCTTGAGGACTTTTTGTTATATTTTAAAATTTAGAGTATACAAAAACAAACCTCTTAAAATGAATAGTTGACTCTCAAATGATTCACAGCTGAAATATTTTTCTTCCTCCAATTGCAGATTATTTCTCAGGTATTTTGGCTGCATTCTTGTGATACTAATATCACCAATCCCAAACTGGAAGATGCAATGAAGGAATTCTGCAACCTCTCTCTTTCAGAGAGATCCCGGCAGTCTTACCTCATCGGACTCACTCTTCTGCGCTACTTAGACATTTACAACTTCACATACAAGGCAAGTTGCTGTCGGTTAAATATGTTTCTATTCATAGTTTATATAAGACTATTCATTACACATGTATGTTCCCTGCTACTATGAGGGATGAGATCCATTTATCCAGGTTTTGGAATTACTGCGTTATTTTAAAGCTAAATGCAAACTTAGAGATCACATATTGCAATTTTGCACATTTTATAGACATGGAAACAAATATTATTGCCTTTTTAATTCTTGGTTTGTGTATCAGAGACCAATAATTAAATTTAATACATACTATTATTGTGAAATACAAATGTTGTATTTTAAGTGTTAAATGCAAATGTTGCAATTATTTTTAAATAATTGGGTTAAAAAGACTCAGAAAAAGGATTTTCTTAATTAAAAATAGAGTTTGTTTCAGTGTTCCCCCAAAATTTCATGTTTTCTTCATCAATTTAGATAGAGGCTACCATTACATATCCAGAAGAAAAAACAAATGGTCATTATTAGGGCTTAGCAAAATCAGCAATGACTTCATCTTGCAATATGCAGATGCTTTGTGAGTACTTATTTAAGAAATAACAAAAAAATATAAACATAGGAAGATTAAGCACCTGTGTTCACCCAAATTTAACCTGGGTCAAAAATATGTACATGTTCTTAAAAACACTGAAGAATTGTCATTCTCTGCAGTAAGAACAACCAAAAGGAAATAGCTGACATATGTTTGAGACATTATAGCCAAAGGGACAAAAATGTTTTGGACTAATTGTAAGTAATCCTGTTTTTAGTTATTATCGTCTCAAACCTATATTTCTGCAATGGTCTCCTAGCCAGAGCCCCTGCTTCCACACCTATCCTCTACCCCCATCCCTACCATCTTGCAAGCAGCCTGAGTCATCCTCTTAAAACTTAAAGTCACATTATATCATCCATACACTCCAGACTTTCCAGCGGCTCTCCATTTGATTTAAGTAAACCCCTAAATCTTACAAGGGCCTCATGATCTGCACAACTATTCCTCATCAGTAAAAATCTCACTTTCTACCTGGCTACTTTCTGGACCCTGGCTCCAGGGTTGCTGTGTTAACATAACTCTAGAGACAACCCTTCACATGATTTGCAAGGCTATTGTTTTTTTTTTTTTCTTTCTTTGCTTTACATTGACCTTCTCAGTAAGGTCTATCCTGACTATCCTATTTAAAATGCAACCAATGGTGCCTACAGTGCTCTTAAATCCCCTTTTCCTATTCTGGCTTCTGTTTTACTTTCAGCTAACTATAGATTTTATTTAATTTTCATTTTTAAACTTTTTTTTTTTTTTTTGAGACAGAGTCTCTCTCTGTCACCCAGGCTGGAGTGCAGTGATGCCACCTTGGTTCACTGCAGGCTCCATCTCCTGGGTTCAGGTGAATCTTGTGCCTCAGTCTCTCGAGTAGCTGGGATTACAGATGCACGCTACCACACCTGGCTAATTTTTATATTTTTAGTAGGGACAGCATTTTACCACGTTGGCCAGGCTGGTCTTGAACTCCTGACCTCAAGTGATCTTCCCACCTTGGCCTCCCAAAGTGCTGGGAATGCAGGTGTGAGCCACCGTGACTGGCTCATGTTTAAAATGTATTTGCTGTCTACCTCCACTAGTATGTTAGTTCTACAAGGGCCTCTTTGTTCACTGAAACATTTTAATGCAAGGAACAGTGCCTGGCCCATAGGGAAATGCAGCAAATATCCATTAACTCAACCAATGGTTATTTTACATAAACTGTAACCTGAAATACATGTGACATGAAATTATTATTATTTCACCTAAAATTTTAACTTTAATTTTATATTGCCCCTACAGAGCAGATATCAAACTAAA
The DNA here is from genome assembly GCF_009761245.1 of Sapajus apella. Lineage (NCBI taxonomy): Eukaryota > Metazoa > Chordata > Mammalia > Primates > Cebidae > Sapajus > Sapajus apella. The sequence continues at coordinate 24,470,656 of NW_022436950.1, forward strand.
TATCTGTTGTTGAGTCTAGCCATTAAACACGGGCATACCCATTTATTTCACATTAATGTGGGAATGCCTAGAATTTTGGCAGAACTACAATAGAAAATAGAAAAAAAATGTTGATTCTAATTTTTAAAATATGACTGGAATTAGGAGCTGTGCTGTTGAGGTAACTGTATCTTCAAGAATGAGAGCTGTGCACTGTGGGAGATAAGAACACAAAGCTATCTCTCCAACTGAATCTTGTGTTCATAATTTTGGTCTTTGACTTCCTTGGAAATGTCAGGAGTTTTTTCTCCTCAGAGACCCAAAACAGCTTTGCCCCTCTGCCCATGCCCTTTCTCTTCTTATTCTTCCAATGGTATGTGCTTTGTCATTCTTTGAGATTATGCTTCGGAAAGGTCTTCTTTTCTTTCCTAGCTAAACACTCCCTACCTTCTCATATCCCCAGCCTTTGGTTCTTTGACTTGTTTGATATCTGTTCCTCCTAATAGGTCAAAGTTCCCTCAGTACCGAGGTGGTGCCAGCTGGAGCACCACGGCATAGACATCACCTCTCCCAGTGCTGGGAACACAGCAGGCACTTAATGTTTCCTGAATAAATGAAATAAGAGGATTAAAAATTACATTAAAATTTTAAGACATTTTCAGTGTTTCTTCCAGTAGCACATAAGCATTATGGGATTACAATCACTTAGCCTGATAAATCGTGTAAGCCTTTAGACAGTTTTATTTTAATTTTTAGGTGTATATTGTATGATTTTTGAGCAATAGTATACATGAAGAAATACATAATTGACATTTGTTTTATGACTTCTAAAATCATCTATTTTTGCAACTTTATTGAGGTATTGTTTATGTACCATAAAATCACTCACTTTAAGTATATAACTCAATGACTTTTTAGTAAATATATGATTTTGTGCGACTATTACCACAATCTAATTTTAGGGCATTTCCATTATCCCCAAAAGAAACTTCAAGTGTATTTGCGGTTACCTCTCATTTCAATCTCTAGCTTAGGCAACTTCTAATCTATTTTCTGTCTCTGAAAATTTGCCTTTTTATTTATATTTATTTATTTATTAAGACAGAATTTCACTCTTGTTGTCCAGGCTGGAGTGCAATGGTGCACTCTTGGCTCACCACAACCTCTGCCTCCCAGGTTCAAGTGACTCTCCTGACTTAGCCTCCTGAGCAGCCTGGTATTACAGGCATGTGCCACCACACCTGGCTAATTTTTTGTATTTTTAGTAGAGACAGGGTTTCTTCATGTTGGTTAGGCTGGTCTCGAACCCCTGACCTCAGGTGATCCGCCCACCTCAGCCTCCCAAAGTGCTGGGATTACAGTCGTGAGCCCCTTCACCTGGCCAGATTTGCCTTTTTAAAAAGATATTACATATAAGTTGAATCATGAAGTATGTGGCCTTACTGTCTGGATTCTTTCACTTAATATAATGTGTTTTCATTGCATACATGTATATGTATCACTATTTCATTTCCTTTTATTGCCAAATAGTATTCCATTTTAGGAATATACACTTTGTTTATCCATTCACCTGGATTGTTTTCACTTTTTGGCTATCGTGAATAATGCTGCTATAAACATTCACATACAAATCTTTGTGTGGACATAGGTTTTCACTTATCTTAGGTAAATACACAGCAATGGAGCGGTTAGGTTGAGTGGTAAATTTATATTTAACTATTTAATAAACTTCAAAAATGTTTTCCAAAGTGGCTGTATCTTTTTACAATCTTATCAACAATCTGTGAGGGTTCCAGTTTTTCCACATAAGTCATTTATTTTTATTCCGTTTCTGTTAGGTGTTTTTCCCAAGGAAACATCAAAAGCCAGTAGAAAAGATGATGGAGCTCTTCATAAGGCTAAGAGAGATTCTCAATCAGATGGCTTCTGGCACACATCCGCTGCTAGACAAAATGAGATCCCTGAAACAAATGCATCTGTCCAGAAGTGTTCCATTAACACAGGTAGAAAAGCCACCCAGCAATGTTCTTGTTGAAAAATTTCTTCTGTCATATTGAGTAGTTAGAATACATTCAAGCTTCGATTGTAGTACATTGAAAAGAAATCACCTACGAGGAAACTCCTCTACCCTCGCAACAATTTTTGCCACTTTAATTAGTGAAGTTTATTTTTTTGCATTTACATTTAGGATACACGTATAAAAGGAATTATGGAAACTGTCAGGATACTCTAAGTATATCAGGTTCTCTTTCTCTCTTGTTTTCAGTAGCATCTAAAGCTCATATAGTGTCAATAAATTGTGAATTTTTGTCTCACAGGCAATGTACAGAAACAACCGAATGAACACAACCCAAGGATCATTTAGCACCATCTCCCAAGCATTATGTTCTCAAGGAATTACCACTGAATATTTAACTGCCATGCTGCCCTCTTCCCAGAGGCCAAAAGGCAACCACACCAAGGATTTTTTGACTTATAAATTAAGTAAAGAGCAAATTGCTTCAAAATATGGAATTCCCATAAATACCAGTGAGTATACTTTAAAATAAGTACGACAATTGTTCTTAAGGACAATAAGAATATTGTCTATTCTTAGTTTCTAATGATAAATGAAATATTAATTTTTCCACAAGAATAAAAATAGAAAATGTTTATACAGCACTTACCACATGTCAAGAATATTATATACATTAACTCATTACATTAGTACAGGGAAATGTACAAGGAGGATAAGTAACCTGGCCATTGTCACTCAACTTGGAAGTGCCTGAGCTGTCATCTGAGCCCAGGTCCTCTGCTACAAAGCCTATCCTCTTCACCAGTGCTACACTTAGATTTTGTCAGTCATCACTGAGCCTTCTAGACAATATGAAACTTGTCTTAAATTGGTTTGGTTTGATACTTTTTCCCTAACTTTCTAGAATTAGAATTTTTATCACACCAGGCAGAGTTACATGACTGCAGCAGAACCATTAATGTTTAGTGGCACATCAAAACTATTTACTTGACCTATAAACTTGGAGATGCAAAATGTGATCAGAGAGCTCTTTCAAATAATATATGGGTGTTTAGTTTAGTATAGCAACTGGATTTACTTATTCATCTTTTTATTCATTCACCAAACATTTATTGAACAGCTCTTATGTATCTGGTACTATGCCAGTGGTCGGTTTTTGTGTATTTTTGTCAAAAAGTAAATGCTGGTGAAATGGATCTGTTAGCAATTCTGAAATGTGACTTTCATGTTTTCTATCTCCTCTTGGCAAAATGCCATCACTTATTCTGGGCTTGCTTATTGAGTTAAACTTTCCCACCTAAAAAAGATTTGTTGCTTTCTTACTTTGACACCAGATGCCTCACATCTGTTAATAATATAGGAAGTATTAGGGCATGTATTTTTGGATGTGATAAGGATAATCTGTGTCAATTTGCCATGAGGAAATAGATTTGAAATACATCTATTAAATGGTTTTATTTCACTTTTTCCTTCCAGCACCATTTTGCTTCTCCCTTTATAAAGACATCATTAACATGCCTGCTGGACCTGTGATTTGGGCTTTCTTGAAACCTATGTTGTTGGGAAGAATTTTGTATGCACCATATAACCCAGTCACAAAGGCAATAATGGAAAAGGTTTGACCGTTATAACTCAGTTTCTATTTTGAGTATTAAGATGATTTTTAAAGTAGTCAACTTCCAAATTTACTTTAGCTGATTTCTTTATATCTTACCTACTATTATTATCCTTGGCTTTCTGAAACTGTTAGTAAAATTCTCAGCTTCGGCCCTGGATATGTGCAAGCAGTATAGACTGGGTGGGAGCCCTTTGAAGAGAAATGAACCATGTTAACACTTGGGAATGAGGTTAGTTGAAGTAAGACCTCAGATTTTTCCATTTATCTCAAAAAGCAGAAAAGTTCTGTACAACTGGTGTCCAACTTTCACATTGAATATCATATAACTAGTTGGAACAAAAAAAAAATCCCTGAAGTATAGATTCTTGGCTTCATATTTAGTTGTACAATTTAGTTGTATAATTTAATGTCTCATTTGTATAGAAGATAGATGTTGAGTAAGACATCATTGTTAATAGTAACTGTGCTTATCATCTATTTCATGTAACCATAATAGTATTTCCCTCTCACTTATAAAGTTGGCTTTAATTATTTGAATTATAAACTTAGTACTTTTAAAATGATAGAGCTAAAGTAAAAGAAAAATCTCTGTTTCACCATTACTTGGCCATTAAACTATATGTTATATGAACATAACATTATTTTATATTCTATATAATAATAGACAAAGACCATTATCAAAGAACATTCAATTTGATCTCTGTCCATTTTTATAAAAATTGTGATTTAATACCTTATTTGCTTTACTGACTATATATTTCTATGTAGTTTTGCATAAATTAAACTATATATGAACTTTGTTTTTCAATCTGAATGAACATTTATTGATTTTTATTTTTAACTTTTAAGATCAGGGGTACAAGTGCAGGTTTGTTACACAGGTCACGGGGGTTTGTTGTACAGATTATTTTATCACCCAGGTATTAAGCCTAGTACCCATTAGTTATTTTTCCTGATTCTCTTCCTCCTCCCACTCTCCACCTTCTGAAATGCCTTACTGTGTGTTGTTCCCCTCTCTGTGTTCATGTGTTCTCATCTTTTAACTCCCACCTATAAGTGAGAGCATGTGATTTTTGGTTTTCTATTCCTGTGTTAGTTCAAGGATAATGGCCTCCAGCCCTATCTATGTCTCTGCAAAGGACAGGCTTTCATTCTCTTTTATGGCTGCATAGTATTCCATGGTATACATGTACCACATTTTCTTTATCCAGTCTATCATTGATAGGCATATAGTTTGATTCAGTGTCTTTGCTATTGTGAATAGTGTTACAATGAACATATGCATGCATGTATCTTTATAGTAGAATGACTTATATTCCCTTGGGTATATACTCAGTAATGGGATTGCTGGGTCGAATGGTATTTCTATATGTCTTTGAGGAATAGCTACACTGTCTTCCACAATAGCAGAACTAATTTACACTCCCACCAACAGTGTATAAGTGTTCCTTTTTCTCCACAACCTCACCAGCATATGAGCTTAAGTGTTAAGTGTGGCTTTTTCCCCCCTTTTGTGCCTGGCTCTCACCTCCCCTTTTGCTCTTCTCTTGATCCTATTCTTCCTTTCATATAAACTAATGTATGTTAGCATTCATACATGCATCTTCCTATAATGTATTCCATTACTCTAATCCTCCAAAGATTATTATACCACATATACATTTGTATGCAGAGTTCTTTGGTCTTTGCATTATTAAAATGATATTGTATTTTAATCCTTTTCTCTATATAGCTTTTCTCATACAAGAATACATTGTGGAAATTTTTCCAACTCAGTAGGTATAATTTAATTCATTCTTTTTAAATATCGCAAACTTTTTTCATAACACAGAATTTACTCATCCAGTCCTCAGGTATTGGTCATTAATTTGTTTTCAGTGTGTGTGTGTTTTTAATTTGTTTCCAGTGGGTTTGTTTGTTTTGCTAATGTAAACAAACAATGTAATTTGTTTTCAGTGTGTGTGTGTTTTTAATTTGTTTCCAGTGGGTTTGTTTGTTTGTTTTGCTAATGTAAATAATGTAAACATTGTTTACAATATTCTTGTGTATATGGTTTTATGTAGCATATTTTTATTTCAATAAGATGAATGTTCAGAATTGAGGGACTGAAGGATATTGTATTTTATTTTAATAGCCATTGTCAAATTACTTTCCAAACAGCTGTAACATATCTATTCTCATCAGAAATACATGAGAGTATCCTTCTGCTGTCCTTGAACTTGGATGTTTGTTTAGTGGTAAAGTTGAATGTATCGTTGGTAAAAATGAAAAACTATTAAGAACTCCAAAAGCCATGCTTTCATTTTGGCTGTAAACTCACTCTGGACATGAATCAAACCCTGAATTTTCCAGGATTTTTATACATTGAACTTGACCCTATAAAAGCTGTCATTTGAAACTTTTGACCATGTGGGAAATTTCTGACAATTTTTTTTTCTAACTTCATGTTTCAGAACTGTCTTTTGATTTATGTAACAAAACAACCTTAAGATACCTTGTTGAAATATAGACAAAATACTAACAAATCATATCTCTTTCATTTCTTGGTCATTAAGTCCAATGTAACTCTGAGGCAGCTGGCGGAATTAAGAGAAAAATCTCAAGAGTGGATGGATAAGTCGCCACTTTTCATGAATTCCTTCCATCTGTTAAACCAGGCGATTCCAATGCTTCAGGTATGAGATGTTTCTGTTCATTCAACTTAGTAGGAATTCAAATTATTTGAGATTTGAATTGCCTGCATAATGTGAATGAGAAGAGAGTAACTTTCCATATTCAACAGATTAAATTGCCTATCTTCCAGAGAGAGGGTCTGTGACAGGGTAACAGATCTATCATTCACGTTCATAATTAGCTAACTTCACCTCTGGTACTGCAGCTCCTCTATCTGTAATTCCGAGAGAATACATCTTACAAGTTGATCTAGAGACATACCTAGTGATATAAATTAGTTTTTCAAAAGTAAAATGCTATAAAAATGCTTTTTGTTGATTTCTCTCCTTTAAATTACTCTCCTTTGCTATCTTAACTGAACCAGAATTCCTAAAATACCAATATGCTAGGGAACATTAAACTTGGGGAATTCCATGGCAGAAACTTATGATATATGTGTTAATAAATTCCAAATTAATTTTAACATGTTATATACAAGGTGTTGTCGTTAAAGTATTTATCTAAATTTACAATTAAGGCCACATAAGGAAGTAAAAGTTATAACCGGAAAAAGTGCTCTAGGCTGGGTGCGGTGGCTCACGCCCGTAATCCCAGCACTTTGGGAGGCCAACGCAGCTGGAACACCTGAAGTCAGGAGTTCGAGACCAGCCTGGACAACATTGTGAAACCCTGCCTCTACTAAAAATACAAAAAATAGCCGGGCATGGTGGCAGGGGCCTGTAATCTCAACTACTCAGGAGGCTGAGGCAGGAGAATTGCTGGAACCAGGGAGAGGAGAGATTGCAGTGAGCCAAGATTGTGCCATTGCACTCCAGCTCGGGTGGCAAGAGCAAAACTCCATCTCAAAAAAAAAAAAAAAGAAAAGAAAAAAAAATCCTCTACGAAATTGGCTCCTTGAAAATTTAGTCCATACAGTCCTAATGTTCTCTTTAGTTTAGGTTAAAGATTTGACAGCGCAAGTCAAATACAGTGCACATTGTTTGAAAAGTATTATTTGCATTTTCTTTTTCTTGAGACTGAGTCTTACTCTGTTGCCCAGGCTAGAGGGCAGTGGCGTGATCTCCGCTCACTGCAACTGCTGCCTCCCAAGTTCAAGTGATTTTCCTGCCTCAGCCTCCCAAGTAGCTGGGATGACAGGTGTGTGCCACCACTACTGGCTAATTATTATTATTATTATTATTATTATTATTTGTATTTTTAGTAGCGATGGGTTTCGCCATGTTAGCCAGGCTGGTCTTGAACTCCTGACCTCAGGTGATCCACCTGCCTCAGTCTCCTAAAGTAATGAGATTACAGGCATGAGCCACTGAACCTGGCCAATTTGCAATTCTTTTAAGAGGCAGGAATTTCTGGACGGGCACAGCCATGGTGGCTCATGCCTATAATCCCAGCACTTTGGGAGGCAGAGGTGGGCAGATCACCTGAGGTCAGGAGTTTGTAACCGACATGGAGAAACCCCATCTCTACTAAAAATACAAAATTAGCCAAGCGTGGTGGCGCATGCCTGTAATCCTAGCTACTCAGGAGGGTGAGGCAGATGAATCACTTGAATCTGGGAGGGGGAGGTTGTGGTGAGCTGTGATCATGCCTTTGCACTCCAGCCTGGGCAACAAGAATAAGATTTGCTCAAAAAAAAAAAAAAAAAAAGATGCAGGAATTTCTGAAGATGATGCAAATAATGTGGGGAAGTGTTCCAATCACAGAGTTATTGACAACTGAAGACGGAGCAGTGGAATTAGCCCAGTAATCAGTTGGAGAAAAGAAAATTGGCAGGAATGGTGACAGCCTAGGACCTTCAAGAGACTGGCTTGCATATCAAAGAGAGGCCCTTGGGAAATTAATGGAGCCCTAGAATACTTTGGGGAAAATAATGCCCTTTTTTATGATCTATGTTTAGGAAGTTAAGCTTCGAATGAAGGATATTGTATGATATGACTTGGTCAGAAAAATTATACCCCAAAGGTGCTTTTATTTAGTCTTTGTTTTGACTAACAATTGATGTGTAGTTATAATTACAACCCAAATTGCTAAAATAGATATTTAATGTTTCATAAATATAAACTTTTTATCAAATTTCTTCCCCATGATTTCCTATTAACTTTTGGTTCTAATTCTAAGCATGTTCATTTTAAGTTGTCTTTTTAGTGAGTCTCAGATAGCAAAGGCTACTTAGAGAGTACTTCATGACAAATATATTATCCCAAACAATACATTGCTATTTTCTCCTAAGACTTTTTTTTCTGTTAAGAGAAAAAAAAAGCCACATATTACTTTGTTAAGAAAAGTTTTGTTAGTTAAAGTGGTGAATTAATAGAACATGTTCTATACATAAGAGTTTAAAGTACAGTAATTTGTTAGAATCTCCAGGATCGTGTTCATAAAGGGATCATCATCTAATGGAAGGGTCTTCATTCTGTCCAGAAAAAATAAATTATTTTCAATTATTGAGGAAAAGCTTAATATTATAAATATGCATAGAATTTGAAATGTTAAGCTTTTGGCACAAGAACTGGCTTTGCTTGTATGAACCCTTAGGTGAATGACTTAAAATATGTGAGATTTTATGGATCTCTAAAATTGGTATATTTGTAATGACAGACTTGTGAAGGTCACATATGTGGAAGCATTTGGTGTTTTGGTATTTTTTAAATTTTTATATATTTATTTGATACAAGTGCAGTTTTGCTACATGCATGGATTGCTATTGATCAAATCTGTGTTTTTAGCATATCCATCATCACCCAAATAATGTACATTGTACCTATTTTAGATGTCATATGAGTACTTGTAAAAGAAGTGATGGGAGAATTGAAATAGGATTTAATGGACTATCTCCAGATTGCAACTAACACAGTACTTTCTTTGTTAGTAATGCACGGATACAGATTTTCCATGATGCAGAAGCTAATTCTTGATAAACAGATCTTAAAGGACTGTTACCACAGCATGTCGTTATATGATAGTTAGCCATCAGTCAAGTCTACCTGCCACCAGCTGCTCTTAGAACCCTCAGCAGCTATGGATTTAGACAACTAATTCTATTATATATGTGCTCGAATAATATGTGATTTTTTTTATTGTATTTGGGCTCTGGGGTACATGTGCACATCCTGCATCCTGCAGGATTGTTGCATAGGTATATACATGCCATGGTGGTTTGCTATCTCCATCCCCCCACCACCATTGCTTACATCAGGCATTTCTCCAGGTGTTATCCCTCCCCCTCCTCCCCAACCTCCATGTTGTGCCCCCCTCCCCTCCCCTCCACCTAGCCCTGTGAGTGTTGTACCCCTCCCTGTGTCCAAGTGTTCTCATTGCTCATCGCCCGTCTATGAGTGAAAACATGAGGTGTTTGGTTTTCTGTTCTTGTGTCAGTTTGCTGAAAATGTTGGTTTCTAGGTTCATCCATGTCTCTACAAAGGACACAAACTCATCATTTTTTATGGCTACATAGTATTCCATGGTGTATATGTGCCACATCTTCCTTGTCCATTCTATCATCGATGGGCATTTGGGTTGGTTCCAGGTCTTTGCTATTGTAAACAGCACTGCAATGAACATACGTGTGCATGTGTCTTTATTATAGCACAATTTATAAGCCTTTGGGTATATATCCAGTAATGGGATTGCTGGGTCAAATGGAATTTCTATTTCTAGGTCCTTGAGGAATCGCCACACTGTCTTCCACAATGGTTGAACTAATTTACACTCCCACCAACAGTGTAAAAGTGTTTCTTTTTCTCCACATCCTCTCCAGCATCTGTTGTCTCCATATTTTTTAATGATCGCCATTCCAACTGGTGTGAGATCGTATCTCAATGTGGTTTTGATTTGCATTTCTCTAATGACCAGTGATGATGAGTATTTTTCATATGTTTGTTGGCCACATATTTGTCTTCTTTTGAAAAGTGTCTGTTCATATCCTTCACCCACTTTTGAATGGGTTTTTTTTTTTTTCTTGTAAATCTGTTTTAGTTCTTTGTAGATTCTGGATATTAGCCCTTTGTCAGATGGGCAGATTGTGAAATTTTTTTCCCATTCTATTGGTTGCAGGTTTACGCTAATGATTGTTTCTATTGTTGTGCAGAAGCTCTTAAGTTTAATTGGGTCTCATTTGTCTTTTGGCTTTTATTGCCAATGCTTTTGGTGTTTTAGTCATAAAGTCCTTGCCTGTGCCTATGTCCTGAATGGTTTTGCCTAGGTTTTCTTCTAGGGTTTTTATGGTGTTAGGTTTTATGTTTAAATCTTTAATCCATATGGAGTTAATTTTTGTATAAAGTGTAAGGAAGGGGTCTAGTTTCAGCTTCCTGCATGTGGCTAGCCACTTTTCCCAACACCATTTATTAAACAGGGAATCCTTTCCCCGTTGCTTGTTTTTGTGAGGTTTGTCAAAGATCAGATGGTTGTAGATGTGTGGCATTGCCTCTGAGGCTTCTGTTCTGTTCCATTGGTCTATATCTCTGTTTTGGTACCAGGACCATGCTGTTTTGATTACTGTAGCCTTGTAGTATAGTTTGGAGTCAGGTAGCATGATGCCTCCAGCTTGTTCTTTTTGCTTAGGATTGTCTTGGCTATGCAGGCTCTCTTTTGGTTCATATGAAGTTTAAGGTGGTTTTTTCCAGTTCTGTGAAGAAGGTCAATGGTAGCTTGATGGAGACAGCATTGAATCTATAAATTACTTTGGGCAGTATGGCCATTTTCACAATATTGATCCTTCCTAACTATGAGCATGGAATGTTTTTCCATCTGTTTGTGTCCTCTCTTATTTCCTTGATCAGTGGTTCGTAGTTCTCCTTGAAGAGATCTTTTACCTCCTTTGTTAGTTATATTCCTAGGTATTTTATTATCTTTGTAGCAATTGTAAATGGGAGTTTGCTCATGATTTGGCTCTCTGTTTGTCTGTTATTGGTGTATATGAATGCTTGTGATTTCTGCACATTGATTTTCTATCCAGAGAATTTGCCAAAGTTGCTTATCAGCTTAAGGAGGTATGCCTCACGAAGTTCTCGTGCTGTTTTTCAGCTCTATCAAGTCATTTATGTTCTTCTCTAAGCTGGTTATTCTGGTTAGCATTTTGTCTAACCTTCTTTCAAGGTTCCTAGTTTCTTTGCATTGGATTAGAACATGGTCTTTTAACTCAGAGAAGTTTATTACCCACCTTCTGAAGCCTGCTTCTGTCAATTCGTCAGATTCATTCTCTGTCTTTTTTTGTTCCCTTAATGAGGAGTTGTGATCCCTGGGAGGAGAAGAGGTGTTCTGTTCTTTGGTGGTTTCATCCTTTTTGCGCTGTTTTTTTCCCGTCTTTGTGAATTTATCTCCCTTTAAGGTGATTTCAGGAGGAGTCTCTGAGCTGACATTTTTTTTCTATTGCGGTTGGAGCTGTATCTTTTTTGGCCTGTAGAGGGCGGTGCTGGGCTCTCTCGGGTTCAGTCAGGTTGTTGGGCGGGTAGTCCTTCCCTGGGGTTTGTTTGCAGGTGAGATTGGCTCCACCTTCCCAATTGCATCTTTTCTTCCCCAGCTGGATCTTTCTGGTTGGGGTCAAGCTGGTGTATTTGCTGCGAAGCTCTCTAGCAAGGGCTTCAGTTTAAACTCTGTGGAGGTGGGGCCTGCCAGGCCTTATGGTCTGTTTCCCTGCTTTCAACTCTGCCCCCCTCTGTGGGACGGTCTGTCCCGCCGGCGGTAGTCCAGACTCTGCCCAGTTCCCTGCCACAGCTTGCAGGTCCTGCAGAAGCCGCTGCTGAGATTTGCATGACTACCCACGGCGCCCCACAGTCTGGCAGCGCTCTGGTGGACCCAGGGTTGCAGGAGGGAGGAGGCAAGCACAGGATTCCAAATGGAGCACCCCGAGGGTTAAGTTCCCTGACCCTCCTAGCCAGCTGCACATTTCAGGTGGAAACGCGTCTTGATATGCCCCGCCTTGCAGCTCCTTCCTGAGCCCAATTCCAGTGCCCTACCAGTCCCACAGAAAAGACCCGGCACCTCGTTTCCAACCGTGAAGGCCTCTAGCTCTCTGCTTCTCATTCGCTGGGAGCTGCATTGGGGCGCTGGCTTCTCTCCGCCATCTTGGCACCCCCCCCATAAGTGATTCTTATTCATCTCCATGACAATAAAATAAAAGACAATAAAACAGAAGCCCTAATAAGAAGGACATGATAATATGGTGTACCAAACTGGGCTCTAAAAGGACAATCAGGCCTCACTTACATAAAAACCAGGCCATGAATTTACACATATGATGAAAAAACATTAAATGAGTTGAAATCGCTCCTTCAATTTTTCCCTTAGCCTTTATTAATTGTGTGTCCTTGGGAGAATTTACATAGTTTCTTTAGCCCTAGCTTTGTCATTCATTAACTAGAAGTAATAATAGCACTTACCTCAAGGTGTTGTAAACAAAGAGAGAAAATCAAGTTAAACTCTGTAAGACAGTGCCCAGCACATGGTATTATAAGTGCTCAACAAATATTCGCTAAGAGTACTCCTAGACTGGTAGAAGTTATGTCGTCTAATTTGGCAAATAGCGATAAAGCCCTTTATATTTTAAAGCAATTATGTTTTTCTTTTAATTGTTCGTCTTTCCGTTGATAAAAATTTAAAGTTTTAGCGTCAACTTATTCTTTTATATTCACATAGTTGCACTTACGACAGTATGAAAATAATACTATAATAATTGACATCGACTTTTCTGATGTGACGAGGCATTCTTACCTACTTCACTGAAAGTTTTCCTGGAACGGGAACAGGCGAGGTGCTTGCTAAAATCTTCAGGCTAGGAAGTAGTAGAACGTGAATACAAATCAGTTGTGATGTCACATTCCATGCAGACATCGTGATTTTTGAGAGTTGTTTTTGTTTCAAGTGAACCAAGTTCAACCATGAATCACAACATTGTGTATAGCATACATTAAAAAGGAATAATATAGCTACAAGGAAAAATTCTTATAAATTGAGTATCATTTCCTAATGTTGATAATTGTGGTCACATCTGGCCACTCGGGCATGCTGACCAATTTGTATCTATAGATAAGTAAAGCCCAGCCTGTCAAGTCAGTACCAACTCCCAATCTTCTCTTTCTTCTCAAGGATTTCTTGTGAGCCTTTGCAAAACAGTGCATTGATAATGCCCAGTCGTGGTTACTGCATTTTACTGTGGTTGTTATGAGAGAGACAGTGTCAAACATGTTTTTTTCTTGTATTGAAACTGATTTTTAATTATTATTTGTTAGAATACTCTAAGGAACCCTTTTGTGCAAGTTTTTGTAAAATTCTCCGTGGGACTTGATGCTGTTGAACTATTGAAACAGATAGATGAACTTGGTAAGTCCAAATTCACAAAGCTTTTATTCATGAGTCATTTCAGAAATATATATATATATATATAAATTGTTCCATAGGATAACATTTTCCCCTTTTCTTCTGTATTTAGTGTCTAGCTAGTTATTCAAAGAAAAATGAGACCCTGGATATATCCCCCCCATCTTCTTCCAAGTTGTACAATTATAAGTAGTCATGATCATTTGGACACTCAGTGTCTGTAGTTAGTTTCAAGAATTATAATGTAGGCTGGGCTTGGTGGCTCACACCTGTGATCCCAGGACTTTGGGAGGCAGAGGCAGGCAGATCACTTGAATTCAGGAGTTCAAGATCAGCCTGGCCAACATGATGAAACCCCGGCTCTACTAAAAATACAAAATTAGTTGGGCATGGTGGCAAATGCCTGTAATCCAGCTACTCGGGAGGCTGAGGCAGGAGAATTCTTTGAACCAGGAAGGCGGAGGTTGCCATGGGCCGATGTCACACAACTGCACTCCCGCCTGGGTGACAGGAGTGAAACCCTTTCTCAAAAAAAAAAATTGTTGTTATTATTATAATGTAATATAAATGCAGCTTTTTTTTCTTCAATCATAGGTAGGTTGTTAAAAGTAAGGGAACACTTTGCTTTAGTGACTTGATGAAAAGCAAGTCCTTAAGAACAAGGGAAAACGAAATTATTTATTTCTGGCTACATTTAACATTTTAATCTCCAGCGGTCTCAGTATCACTTGTCTAACCCAGAATGTAATTGAAGGAGATACAGAGTTAGCAAAAGCAAGAAAAACACAATAGGGAGACTCAACAGAAAATAAACTGAAATCAGTATTCAAGGTTGGGTCCTCACATGGTCATTTAAGAGGAAGAGGCCGCCGAAGATCAAAGGAAGCTGTCTAAACTTATGGGTTCCCTCCGCTACGTCCCCACCTTCAACCTAAGGGATGCAAGACATCTAATTCAGACTGTGTCTGATTCACTGTTGCTATGCAACCATGGGTATGAGAAACGGATCGAGAGCATCAGAATTTGGCAGTAGCAGAGCAAATGCCCTTCCTCCTCCCTGGCACTGCTGGGATGTAAATGATTTAGGTTCTAAACCAGTGGGGAAGAATTATGCCTATATTTGTGTCATATATGATTGTACACATCTTATGATAGTCAACCCAGCATGATTAAATAAAGGTATTAGTGGATTTATTCTCTGAAAGTATCTTTTGGGCCAGGAACTATTTGATTAACATATCAGGTTTAAACTGCAAAGTTCTTATATAAATTTTGTCATTTCTAACTTCTGAACTAGGAAGTGAGGCTTAACATTTAAAATAATAAGTTTAAAATGAATGGAGCATTGAGACTCTATATTTGTATAATTAGATATGTAACAGTATTGAAGAGGTTATATAGTTCGAATTTGGTGGACACCGACACCTTGAAGTGTTTTTATGATCCTGTCTACCAGAATTTCTAAATAATTCTTTGGTGTTGTGTTGATTTCCAATGGCCGCTGGAGGCCACTGTTCAACCACTGTTTACCCCTCCCCCACCAACATCTACATCAAGTAAAACATTTCACTTTAAATTCTAATGAGAAATGCATTTAAGAAGTTGCCTTCTGTGAGAAATTGAGTCCTATTTGGACAGTGTAAGAGACACGTCGGGTTCTGTGAGGAGGGATTTATGGCATTCACAGCCTTCTCAGTATTCATGATGATTAAGTCAGTAAAAATTTAATTGGCCAAATGATTTGTTAACTTGCAATTTCATATTTACCCTTTGTCCCGGTGGATTTCCTCACAAAGAATCATAAAATTGAAGAGAAATTAAAACCTCTTTATACCAGAGTAATTACCTAAAATAAAGTCTTGATCATTTTGTCAGATTAATACAGATATCAAAAGTAGTAACTCATGTAAGATATTAAGTCAAACAATATTAGAAACTTGCGACTCTGTGGCATATATTTTCAGGTATTTTAAATGTTTCTATATCACAGTGTTTGTAATAATATATTTGTCCTATGTACTCTACATAGACTTTCCTTTGTTTCAATTTGTGCATTCACATTCTGTGTACAAAGCAGGCATTTCTGTTTAGTTATAACTCATATCTCTGGTTTATAGCTTTTGTCCTAACTACATGTAGATAGGTTTTTTAAAATTTATTCATCTTAGTATTGTAACAGAATATACTTTTAAATTATCCTGTATCTTTCTTAGAACCTAGGTTTACTGTATTTGTAACTAGCTCGTCTCTTCAATGAATATTCCATAACAATCCATTTCTTTGGTGTAGAATACTAGATATTTTAAAATTCTCAGCCTTTCGTTATTTATAATCTAGTTCAGTGTTTAAAAAAAACAGTATTCCATCTACTTACTACCAGAATCAAGACCATAATATGTTTTTTTGTCTCTCTTGCTTTGCCTCTTTAGACATTCTAAGGCTGAAATTAGAGAACAATATTGACATCATTGATCAGCTTAACACACTGTCTTCTCTGACAGTAAATATTTCCTCTTGTGTATTATATGACCGTATTAAGGCAGCAAAAACCATAGATGAAATGGAGAGAGAGGCTAAAAGGCTCTACAAAAGTAATGAACTCTTTGGAAGTAAGTGCTGTTCTATCAGGGTTTGCATTTCCCTTGTACTAAAATTGGCCAAATTCTATCCTCGTGTCTTTCATCCAGAACTCAGAAAAGTAGCGTGGGGGTCATTAGGTCCTCTGATGTCCTTAGAAAGGAGAACCTTTCATGTAGGCAACCAACTATATTCTCTGTCTAATTTTGTTGGTGTACTTAAAATTAGGATTGAAAAAGATTACATAGAGTGAAGTCGAGTCCATCCTCATAATCAGTCAAGATTATTTATCTAAAAGTGTTTTTATTTTATTAAGTGGGTTAGAGTGATGCATTTAATCTACTTAGTTGGTGATTATATTCTTAAACTCCAGCTTTGAATCTCTGAGGTTGACACCTCCGATTAACCATGATTTCTGTAAATTAAGAGCCTGAACCTACTGTCACATTACTAAGTCGATTGACTATTTGGCTGTCCCCTCTATGTACTCTCCCAACAATGAATAACGTCAACCATAAAATAACCTTTCTGCTGTTGTTGCCATTTTATTTTTAGGTGTTATTTTTAAGCTTCCTTCTAACAGAAGCTGGCACAGAGGCTATGACTCTGAAAATGTCTTTCTTCCTCCCGTCATAAAATATACCATCCGCATGAGTCTCAAGACTGCACAGACCACAAGAAGCCTAAGAACCAAGATTTGGGCCCCAGGGCCACACAATTCTCCATCACACAACCAGATCTATGGCAGGGCTTTTATTTATTTACAGGATAGTATTGAAAGAGCAATCATTGAATTGCAAACTGGAAGGAACTCCCAGGAAATAGCAGTACAGGTTCAAGCAATTCCTTATCCCTGCTTCATGAAAGACAAGTAAGTGTGTGCACTTTCAGCCTTTTTAATGATCAACAACTTTTCTGAGAACGCACTTCAGTGAGTTCAGTCAGATGTGTTAGATGAAAGGAATAACATCCACCAAACCTTTGTAATATGCTTGTTTTGAGAGAGGGTTCACAAAATAGGGCATGGCTTCATTATAACTGCTCACCACTACCAAAATGATAAAGTGTTTACCAGATGATTTATGTTTCTTTTGTCATAAGAATCCTTAGCTCTCCAAAGATTCTGGCCCTAAAATTGGGAAAATTGGATTCTAGACCTGAGTACATGGCTGCATGATTTTGATGTTATCCACTGTCTACTGGGCTTACCTCCCTCTAGTCAAATGAAAGGGATGAACAAGACAAACTTAAAATTCCTTCCAACTCCCAAATTGGATTAAAAACAAATCTGAGGCAGAGTATGGTGGCTCACACCTGTAATCCTAGCACTTTGGGAGGCCAAGATGAGCGGATCACAAGGTCAAGAGATCAAAATCATCCTGGCCAACATGGTGAAACCTTGTCTCTACTAAAAACACAAAAATTGTCTGAGCGTGGTAGCACACGCCTGTAGTCCCAGCTACTCAGGAGGCTGAGGCAGGAGAATCGCTTGAACCCAGGAGGCGGAGGTTGCAGCGAGCTGAGATCGCACCATTGCACTCCAGCCTGGCGACAAGCGTGAGACTCTCGCAAAAAAATTAAAAAAAGAATCTGAGCACATGATCCATTTTAAGGAAACAAATTCACAAAAGAAATGTTGAATGTATTTTGATCAATTCTTTGAGATAAATATCATGCTACCTGAAACTTTCATGTACTGTCAGTTCATTTTGCTAAGAATCCTCTATATCTAAAATGGTTTTTCTAGATGAATAAAAAGAGTAACAATAATGCTTTTAGACAATTCAATTTGAATGTTCAAGAAATCTGCCAGTCGGGTAGCGCTGAATGCTTCCTTCGCTCTGTGGTTAGTTAAAAATAAATAAATAAATAAGCCTAGAGGATTAAGTTTTCAAAGCTTATCCTCCTATATAAAAGCTCGAGGCTGAATATTACTTTAAAGAAATTGAATATGCTACTCAACCCAGTTATTGAAGTTTATATACAATTCAAATGGTATTGGCTTTTTCTTTTCTCTTCTTTTTTCTTTTTTTCAATGCTTCTGTCTTTCTTGGCTCTTCAGGAGTTATAAATGAGATGAGGTAATGTAACCCAGTGCAACAGTAGCATGGGGAAACAGGTAAGACGTCCATCAATAGACTGTCAAGGTTAGCTGGCTGTCATGGAGGCTGCTGTGGAGGGAACTTTGCTGGCTGAACTACGTGTGAACTGCAATGGCTTGCATAAATTATAAAGATCTATGGGATCAATTAAGTTAAAATTCTTATTCATTTACCTGCTCATGTGTTCCCCTTATACATTTTGGTACCTGGGATGTTGGGTACCTGGATGTTTCTTTAAAGAATAAGTGCAGTCTGTATTCTTTATGGGAATATGATCATAATGCCCCTCCATACATATAAAAACTGTTGCATATAAAGTGATTTCACATGTATTATTTCATTGGTTTCACCCAATAACCTCATAAGGTAAATAGGAGCAGGAATTATGTTCCATACTTTCCAGATGAAAAAACTGAAATCCAGAAAGGCTAATTAACTTGCCCAGGGTAATATAACTGGTGCTACAATGGTCCTTCTGTTTACAAGACCAGCATTTCTGCTTTATACTGACCAAACGTAAAATACACAATCACTTGCAAGAAACATTACAGGGGATTTGTTGTTAATGAATGAAGGTCTTTGCCTAGTTCTAGATCCAGAAACAACTTCAAGGTTGGACTTGAACCAAAACAAAATTCATTCAAGAAGTATTCTTTGAACACCTACCCCATGCCATATAGTTTCCCAAGAAACAAACAAACAAAAAATTGAATATGGCCTCAACTCCCACTGCTCCCTCACCAAAAAACACCTCATCTCTAGTGATACGCTTCTGTATGATAAAGTGATAATGAATGAGAGTGATCTCATGCTTCATTAATGTTGATGTTTTCCTTGGGGTACTTAGAGGTAATTTTTTAGCCTTGTAGATTAAAAAGGAAATCGCCCTGGGACCTTTCTCCAAGTGAAAGCTTTAGTGGAGCCCAACATACAAAACAGAGTAACTTAGAATCTCTCATTAACATCTACTGCCTTTGCCTCAGCCCAAATAAGGGCAAAAATTGACTGAAGCACAGCTCCTAAGGTGTGGTCCGTGGACCAGCAGCATCAGTATCACCTGGGAAGTTGTTTAAAATGCAAATAGATGGTCCCACCCAGACATAATAAATCAGAAGCTTATGGGTGGAGCCCAGAAATTTGCATTTCAGTAATCTTTTTGGGTGCTTCAAGAACCACTGCCATTTAACTTTCAGGCATCATAAGCAGGACACAGAGGAATACATCTGGGGCTTGAGGAAGTCTTCCAGTGATTCTCTAGTGTAGCACATCATCAAAACAGCCATTTCAATACCATATATATAGTATAGAACTTTAAGGAATCCAAGTTCTTTGTCTGCATTTAAAAATCAAATGCTTTGGGCTGGGCACAGTGATTCATGCCTATAATCCCAGCAATTTGGGAGGCCAAGGCAGGTGGATTACTTGAGCCCAGCTGTTCAAGATCAGCCTGGACAACATGGTGAAACCTCATCTTTATTTAAAAAAAAAAAAATCAAATGCTTTGGATTTTATTTCATTTTTGGAAGTTTAGTTTCATAATAACTATGAGCTTCCGAAGACTAGATATAAATACAGTAATTTTGGAAAATACAGCTTTTAGTTAGGTGAACCAATCATCATCTCATTTTTAATCTGCCTTTTAGATAAGAATTTATTTTAGACATAAAGGTTTTTAGCCTTGCAATTGTATCTACATAGTAATTATTTTCCCCGACAGGACATACTCAAACACAATTTAAACAAATATGGCAATTTTCAATTTTACCTAATAATCCAAAGCTTTCTTTTTTCTCTTGAAACATTACACTAAAAAAAGAAAAAAAAAAAGAAAAAAAAAAAACCCACAGACCCATGGTGAAATTAGTTTCATGTTTCATAAATAATGGGGTAATACTGATATATTTTCAATTTCAAAACAGGATCATAATTTCAATGCAGGAGAGTGCATTCTTTATATATTATAATCTCTACAAGTGTGGCATTCATTTCGGTCACTGTTTTTTTCTTTTTTTTGTTTTACAGCTTCCTCACCAGTGTCTCTTATTCTCTTCCAATTGTGCTTATGGTTGCCTGGGTTGTATTTATAGCTGCCTTTGTAAAAAAGCTTGTCTATGAGAAAGACCTCCGGCTTCACGAGGTATGTTGAAAAATCACTTCTTGTTATGAATAAGTCCTGTTCATAGAACAATTACTATGATTTTCATCATGCCTATATAAACTCAAAGCCTAACTCATCCCTTGTTAATGTTACAGAAAGGAAAACCTTTTACAAATCACAAAAGCAGCTGATAAGGCAATATTTTATTTTATGAAAAAGTGACATAAAAGTCAGCTAATAATTGTTTTTGAAAAACAAAATCTGAATAAAATATGAGTAAAGTGATAATTCTTAGAGTAATTTTTTTGCCCAGTAAATTACCTATAGGACTTAGGATCTAACAGAGGAAGTTTAAATAACAACAATAACAACTGTTCAGGCAGAAAGATTGTTGGCATGGTAACTAAAATAACCCAAATGTAGACATAGATAGAGATATAAACATAGACATAGACGTATGGCTTATTTCAGCTTTCACTAAGAAAATTCTCTTTCTAGCATACTTTGTCTCCTTCAATTACCTTCTCCATTTCCCACTGACTCCTGACTTATAGAAACTAAGAATTTCATGTTATGCTACTGATTGGGTTAATAACTATATCACAATGGAAGACAGAACCAGGAGTGTGAAGCATGACCTCTTTCTGAGCACGTTCTTCATCATTAACCCCAAAGCCAAAATATCTTACTTCTTTTTAGAATTTATGATAAAGCATCATGTGGTTTTTAGATTGTATTGGAATAGAAATTATTTTATCTACTTATCCTATAATGAGTTCTTTCTTATACTTACTTATGGAGGGGAAACAAAGATGAAACATTTCAAAACTGGGGCACAATAATTATTGCAGGGACTGGCTGAATTCTGAACTAATGAGGTTAGAGGAACCTATTCGTGCACTTGTCCTTTTCAGACTTTCCTTGCCAATGCTTTTAGACAATTGATCATTTATCCTTACAAGATACGAGTGACCGCTTCATATTTATATTAGTTCAGCATCAGGCTTTCAGGGGTGTCCCAGTATTTGAACCTACATTTTTTACCTGTTCTGTTTGAATTTTGGTTGATCCACACAGCTACATTTTTATATTTCAGTTAAAATTTGGTAAACTTCTCATCAACTAGTTTGAATCCTGTTGTATTCAGGACTATATGCAATGCTTTTCTAATTCCAATTTAGAAACTTGAGTCCATGCCCTCAACCACAATTATGATTGCAAGCCCCTACCTTCTAGTTTTCCTTCAGGTTCCTAGTAGTCAGAAGCAAATCATCACTGAGTAAGGAAAACCTTTGAGATAGAAACTGTGACAGAAACTGAGTCCTTCTTTCCTTCAAAATTAATACCTACCTTAAAAATATTGCCTGTGATAGAAACAGTAAATATATGTATGCATATGCATATACACAAATATATGTGCATATAATAAATCTGTGTGTATATAATACACATTGTATTATTTTGTGTTTGAAGATGATGCTCTCTGAATGCATCTATATATGTCACCAAAAAACATCAAAGCATAATGAAAAGTCATTTCTCAATTGAAAATGCCAAGGATGTATTTTTAGCTGTGAACCAGTTTCTATTTGGTAGCTCTGTGTCTCCATTGGACCGGTATCTACTTTCAAAATGTAACCACCCTTGTCTTGGGGTCAAAGTCACATGGTGGAAGATCCCTGAACCTGGAATCAAAATATCTTGTTTAGTTTTCGAATTCTACCAGCCATATACACTTGGGCTCAGTCTCTTAAATTCTCTTGAGTCTGATCATCTAGACTTCATTCAACATTTATTTCCAGAATGTAGCTCTCTCTCTCTCTGCCAGAACAGAGGAGGAACTCAATTATTCATATTTTGTCAATTCTAAGACATTGATTTTTCCCCCTTTTTAAAGCCTGTGAAATTGGGATACTTTTGATAGGGGTCATGATTTATTTGGCAGTAATCTTCCTTTCTTGGTGACATGTAAAATAATGGCATATCCTAAGCAGTGGCCTAAATTCAAAGGAATACGGTGGGCTTGTAAAATGAATTGATAGAGGCAGGCGTGGAAGGAGTGGGATGTCCCTAGCGGTTCCTGCTCAGTTTCGCTCCACTGCCTACAGTTCTCATCTAATCTCCTCCTTTTTAAAGATGTAAAGATGAGCCCAGAAAGTGAGAAGTGACTTGCTGGAGACCTTGGAGATAGTTAATGTTAGATCTGGCATTAGAACTGAAGTATTTTGACTTCCAACCAATCCTTTTCCAGATCATAGCTACCTTCACCCTTACAATCTTGCTTTAATAATATAGACTTTTGGCAGGGCGTGGTGGCTCATGCCTGTAATCCCAGCACTTTCGGAGGCCAAGGCGGGCAGATCACCTGAGGTCAGGAGTTTGAGACCAGCCTGACCAACATGGAGAAACCTCATCTCTACTAAAAAATACAAAATTACCCAGGTGTGGTGGTTCATGCCTGTCATCCCAGCTACTTGGGAGGCTGAGGCAGGAAAAGCACTTGAACCTGGGAGACAGAGGTTGCAGTGAGCCAGGATCGTGCCATTGCACTCCAGCCTGGGCAGCATGAGTGAAACTCCATCTCAAAAAAATAAAAATAAAATACACACACACACACACACACAACTCTTTAAGGACATTTGCAGATGGTGATGGATAATCTCTTAACTTACCAGAGACTCAAAGTCACTTTTTAATATCATCTTTTTATATTCTGGTAAAGTCTAAAGTTGTCCAAGTCCCACTTCTTTATCATTCAAATTAAACCAAAAAGGTAAATAAAATCAACATTCTTCCCTTTTCCTTCTGTAATTATTCTCCAATCTTGGCAAGAAAACCAAGTTAATTGGTATCTCAATGAAGCCACTTATGTTTGACTTTGTTACGGTATGATTCCATGAATCCCTTTACCTTGTTAAATAAATTAGTACAAATCCAATAAGTTTACTTATTAAAGTAAGCCCATAGAATAAAAAAAAGTACTTTAAAAATGCCTCTCAATTGGGTTTTGTTCTGCACTTTTCTTTTAAAAATTAAAATACTAAAGCTATAAAAATCTGATAACACATACCGAAGAGTATATATTTTTTCTCATTATTTTCATGGTTTATGAGTTCGACTCATCTAATGTAAGTCATTTACGGGACTTTCAGTGCTTTTATTTAGTTGGAGATAGAATTTTGGAGTCATTCTCTCAGTTCAGACAGGTAAACTATCTGTGGGCTGCAGAGGTGTTACCAAGAATTATACTAAGATTTTTAGTCCCCTAGTGGTTTACATTAAACAATGTTTTGTGCTTTCCTGACATACACTAATCCACACCACTAGTGGGAATTTGAAACATTTCTAGTAATGGTGACAACATCCTTTACGTCGTACTAAAAAACAATAATATCAATATGTATTGTTAATAGAATTCTAGAAATTGAGGTAGAAAATGTTAATATTCCTTATGAGTTAGTACTTGATATTCTTGCAGAATTGAAAGAAGACATTGCCGTCAAGTAAATATATGAGTATTTATGATTTCTTTTCCTGACAGTATTTATGTCAACTCTTGTGCATAAGCTGCTCATGTATGCGGCAACACATTTATCCAAACTCTTCTAGAATGTCTTTCTTTTTTTTTTTTTTTTTTTTTTTGAGACGG
>NW_022436950.1:24494782-24523554 GCF_009761245.1 Sapajus apella
GCCTCCTGAGTTGCTGGGATTACAGGCACGCACCACCATGCCCAGCTCATTTTTTGTATTTTTAGTAGAGACGGGGTTTCACCATGTTGACCAGGATGGTCTCGATCTCTTGACCTCGTGATCCACCCGCCTCGGCCTCCCACAGTGCTGGGATTACAGGCTTGAGCCACCGCGCCCGGCCTAGAATGTCTTTCTTATTCTCTGCTGTAAACCGGGCAGACTTTGGCCACTATGCAGAGGGGTTTTCCTTGAGCAACAGGATATCAGCTATTGATGAATTGCTCTGGCAGGTTTGGGAGGCTTGAGACAAGAAACACTCTGATGACAGAGCTGGCACCTGACATCTGTCACTTTGAGGAGGAACTAATGATATCCAAGAAAGCACAGTCAGCCGCTCTTGGTGCGCCACTTTCCATCAGCAAGTTTTGTCTTGTTTATTACAACAAAGAGGGCAATGAACCTGGATAATTTATGGATGACTTATATACTCTCACTGCCCTTTCTCTTTATGAATAGAAGCTGTTTTCCTCATGGCATAAAATCCTGAAGTTTCATGATCGAGTGTTAAATAGTGAATACTTTTGGAAGTACCTAACTCAGCCTGTTTCAGGGAAAAGCAAAATGATCAGCCTCCAACTTTTATCAATTCCTGGGACTGGAGTCTGATCTTGAATATCAAAAATTTCAAAATTACAGTGATTAAACACCTTTAGTCCTGGTATTCAAGCCTGCCAAATTATCTTTTAACAAGTCTATGAATGAAGACTATTCTCAATATATAAGCGATTTATAGAAAGCTATCCATTGTTAGGGGAGAAAAACATGTTTATACACATGACATCAGCTTTATGTGGCCTTGATATGGTCTAGTATTCTTTGACCATCTTGGGAAATATATTGACATTATCCCCTACTGACATACATTGCTACTGGGAGGAAATCTGTTTGTATAGGATACATAAAATTGTGCTAAATATCAGCTTGGGAAGTAGTAATATAGTTTCCATAACTCCCCACTTAAATATATTCAAGTAGGCATAAAATTCTGAAAATACAAATAGCAGGAAAGGGAAATAAAAAGGGCTAACACATCGTATTGGAACAGCTGAATCCCTCCAAAATAGCCATCAAACATGACACAGTAATTTTTCCACATGGGACAGCGTACACGCAAAGAGTCGCTGGCATAAGATATCTGAGGTCTTTTTCACACCAAAATGTAATTTTGTTTCCAGTGATAGCATGTGTAGCAATTGAGGAAACTTTCCATAGTGACCTTTGCCCCATGCTACTTTGACCCACACTTTCCATTCCCACAGAAGCACAGGTTGAGTCCTTACTACAAACGGTGACAGGGCCTTGGAGGAGAAAAGCATTAGGGAGAGAAGAAGGTGAGAAAGAGGCAAAGTTAAGAGGGGAAGTCACAGGCTCTTTCTCAGTGTTGATTAGCTTGAAGCCCACAGCTTAGACTGTTGGCAGCTAGGTAGCTGTTTCCCTGGTAACAACTGGAGCAGGAGAGTTATCGAAATGTGATGTTACAAAAGCAGAAAGCAAAATTCACTATTTTGCTTGCAGAGCAAAAGATCCAGTGCATTCGCTACATATTTTTTTCCTGGAAAAGTTAGGTATAAGGGGTGGGGCATTGACTATCCTTGATTTTGAAAAAAGAAAAAATTGGGTTATAAAGCTGTTCGTGGAGATTTCCTTTTTCTTTCTTTCTTTTTTTTTTTAGACAGAGTTTCACTCTTGTCGTCCATGCTGGAGTGCAATGGCATAATCTTGGCTCACTGCAACCTCCGCCTCCCTAGTTCAAGCTATTCTCTTGTCTCAGCTTCCCGAGTAACTGGGATTATAGGCACCTGCCACCATGCCCAGCTAGTTTTTGTATTTTTAGTAGAGATGGGGTTTTGCCACGTTGGCCTGGCTGGTCTTGAACTCCTGACCTCAGGTGATCTGCCTGCCTCAGCCTCCCAAAGTGCTGGGATTACAGGTATGAGCCACTGTGCCTGGCCTGTTAGTGGAGATTTCTTTTGTTCCTTTTTTTTTTAAAAAAGGATGCTGTGTTCATAGGCTTAACATTAATCATGATATGCAGGATATTAACATGAATCCAAGATATGCAGGATATCCAGGTTCCCCCAGTACATGCCACATCTACATTAGGTATTTCTCCTAATGCTATCCCTCCCCTAGCCCCCCACCCCGCTGACAGGCCCCAGTGCGTGATGTTCCTAGGTGACTTTAAATCTTTCAGAATCCTTTTGAGTTAATGTACAAAGAGATTGTGCTGGCTTATTTTTCTACCTTGTGAAATGCCTTGGGCTCTGGGGATATCACTGAGGTATCAAAGAACATCAATTGAGAGAGAGGTATTGAGGATCTCAGATACATGAGTTCATTATGAATGTATAAACGGCTTTTTGGAAAACAAGGATGACAAATATTGACCTAGACTATAACTTACTGCCAGTAAGTGTTAAAGATGGGGAGGCTATAGGTAAAGGCAGAAGGTCTCCCTTAAGTTTCTGTGTTTTAAATTCTTAGGAATCAGGTATACTGTTTCTCTCAGAAACATAAATACTGATTGTGTTGTTCATTAGTGTTTAGTTAAAAAAAATATGGATTTTTTATGAGCTCAGTCTCTCCATTGAACTAGTAGTTAAGCCATGGTTTTTCACCAGCTCGAAATGCTCATCCCTGGACAAATGTCAAAATCATGTTGTAAAATTCTTCAGGGGATACCATAAATTTGATGATCTATTCTACGTTAGTTTAATCTAAAGATGTCAGCTAGATAATGATTATAAAGTGGAACTGTAATTTTAAAAAACCTCACTATCCAAATTGTTTATTATATTGTGCCACTCTGTAAACCAATACTCTAAGATGTTCTGGTGTATATAAGCGTATTTCACATAGCAAGCATGGATAAATTCTTGATTTATGTAAATTATTAAAATGCCTAGTTCCATATATAGAAAGACTAT
Organism: Sapajus apella; assembly: GCF_009761245.1. Taxonomy (NCBI): domain Eukaryota; kingdom Metazoa; phylum Chordata; class Mammalia; order Primates; family Cebidae; genus Sapajus; species Sapajus apella. The sequence goes on from NW_022436950.1 coordinate 24,497,770, forward strand.
CATGACATTTTGACATAATACAGGGAATAATTGTTATTTGGGAGAATATCAGCATAACCAGCGCCTCACATTGTTATCTTCTTACAGTACATGAAGATGATGGGTGTGAACTCCTCCAGCCACTTTTTTGCCTGGCTTATTGAGAGTGTTGGATTTCTACTGGTTACCATCGTGATCCTCATCATTATACTCAAGTTTGGCAACATTCTTCCTAAAACAAATGGGTTCATTTTGTTCCTGTACTTTTCGGACTATAGCTTCTCCGTTATTGCTATGAGCTATCTTATCAGTGTCTTCTTCAACAACACCAACATTGCAGCTCTGATCGGAAGCCTCATCTACATCATTGCCTTCTTTCCGTTTATTGTGCTGGTTACAGTTGAGAATGAATTGAGCTATGTAGTGAAAGTGTTCGTGGTAAGTCAACCACTGGAATGGAGGTGTGGGAAATGACCTGTTTTTGTTTATTTGTTTATTTTCGGATTCCCAAACCGAAAGTTCACTTACCTAAATTTGAAATTCATGATAGCAAAGTAGGCTTAGTGTCCTAATGATAGCTTTTCCTACATTATTGTATACCATACAAGACAATTAAGAGCTTACAAAGCCGTAATATGTGATACTGTTAAGAAATAGTTCCTAAAGAAAGAACAGTTAAAATGTAATACATCATGTTTTAGAAGTCTTCGAGAATTCTAACTTCTCTCTGGTCCAATTCCTGAAACATCTGAAAGCCTCTAGTATTGAAATTATTCTCATGTGTGAATAATTCTCATGGTTCTCATGACATAAAATATAGCTTAAAGCCGTAAAGACAAATGCACCAACAGCATGTAATCAATCTTAAATTCTTTTCTGCCTTTTCAATTCAGAAGCACTAAATTAATTTAAGAATTTTAATTAAAGCATTAAGATTACTGACTGAAATTTAGAAAGCAGAATGAAATTTCATCACATTAAAACTTTGCTGTTTATGGAAATAAAAAGTAATGAATAACTAGCATTGACAACTTTGGGTTTAAACAATATTTAAATTTCTAATTTGTTGCAATTATCAGTATTCAATCAACTGATATTTTAGTATATTTTTATTCTTAATACTTCTGTTACCTGAAATAAATGTATGGAGTGAAAACACCTTCTGGGCCCTAATGTTTTCAGTTAATTTTTGTCTTAACACTGAATTACTCCATAATTACCTATTTTATTACTGGCTGAACAACATTTAGTAAGTTCAAATGTATATTTTGAATTTTTAGCAAGTGGTTTCCAAGTTGTAATTTTCCTGTTTTTGTTTTCTGCTATTCCCACTAGTCTACCTTCAGAGTTGTAGCATGCTTGGTAAGGGACCACTGTATTTTTCAATATGCTTAGAAAGTAAGCATTAATTTTATCTATACAAATGTCCAAAGTTTTAAGTATTTTATGATTCCTCTGGGTGAAACACATGAAATCTGTAAGAACAATCATTGCTGTTTCTTTTCTTCACAGAGCCTATTGTCCCCAACAGCATTCAGCTATGCAAGCCAGTACATTGCACGATATGAAGAACAGGGCATTGGTAGGTCCCCTTTCTTTAAAATTGGATTTTATTTTTCACAACTGTGCTATGTGTCACAGAAGAATAAACACTTGTGTTCATTTTTCAGGTCTTCAGTGGGAAAATATGTACAGCTCCCCGGTTCAGGATGACACCACCTCATTTGGCTGGCTGTGCTGTCTAATCCTAGCTGACTCTTTCATTTATTTCCTTATTGCTTGGTATGTCAGGAATGTCTTTCCAGGTATGAATGTGCTTCTGACAGATATATGCTTTTTATTGGTTGACTTCAATATAAATCAACTAATAATATATTCTAATATTTTATTTGCAAAAAACTAAATAAAAAATATATATATACACCTTTTTTTTTTTTTTTCCTGAGACAGAGTATCCCTCTGTTGCCCAGGCTGGAGTGCAGTGGCATGATCTCAGCTCACTGCAATCTCCGCCTCCTGGGTTCAAGTGATTCTTCTACCTCAGCCTCCCGAGTAGGCACGTGCTACTACACCCAGCTAATTTCTTTATTTTTAGTAGAGACTGAGTTTTCACCATGTTGACCAGGCTAGTCTCGAGCTCCTGGCCTCAAGTGATCTGCCCAGCTTGGCCTCCCAAAATGCTGGGATTACAGGCACGAGCCACCATGCCTAGCCTTTAATTTTTTTTAATAAAAAAAAAAAAACTTATTTGTCATATATAACCTCCAAAAAGAAATACTCAAATCCCAAAGCTAATAAAAATTGTTCAGGATGAGATAATATACTGCTAAATTTCCTCTCAGATATTCCTGTAAGAGATGGAGTGAATTAAGAATCTTAGAATAGTGTCAAATCAATCCAGTCTTGCTACATAGGAGTGTGAAAAATTATAAGGGAAAAACCAAGTCTCCTAATTCTAAGGAGAATTTACCAGATTTTAAAGGAAGAAGACAAGTTGGGTTCCCCCTTCTAGGTCTCAAGCAGTCATCCTTTCTAACATGCTTAGTTTTCCATTTAGCCCTACTTATATTTATACATTTTTTGATGTTGTAAATGAATAAAAGAATATGATTTCAGTTATGTAAGATCTTTGTGAAAGGCAAATAGAGACAGAAGGCAGGTCAGTGATTGCCTGGGATGTGGAGTGAGAGCAGGGATTATCTGCAAATGGGCATGAGGCACATTTTTTGAGTTATAGAAATGTTCTAATACTGAATTGTACAACTTTATACATTTACTAAAACTTATCTAACTGTACACTTACAACAGTAAGACAAGTAGGTCAACAGCATGCATTGTTATGAGAGAAATGATATGAAATTGCATGACTAAAAGTTTTAATTATGTTTTTCTAAATGGCAAAATTATCATCCTTTTAGTCATGGATGAATATGTCTACACATGTCTGTTTGGACCCTTATGGGGATTAAATTGTGGCTTTTTCTGGGCTGGAAACCCAGCCCAGAACCACGGATCTGAACTAGTCTTATCAAAGTAAAATCACAACTTGTAGACATTTATTTCCTAGATAAATAGAGGCTTTTTCCATTACAATAATAAATGTACAGTTAGATGAGTTTCAGTAAATGTAAATGAAGCTGCTTAAAAACTAACAAGAAAAAAGGCCATCTTTTTTTTGCTTTACTTTGGAAACTGAGACCACCTTTTAGTTTTATTTGGTGTCAAAAAATAAAACTACTTCCTAAACCATACATAGGATCTACTGTTTCATTCTGATGCTTAATGCTAACAGTCAACTAAAAATCACTTTTCCCGATACCTTTTTATTACAGGAACATATGGTATGGCAGCTCCCTGGTATTTTCCAATCCTTCCTTCCTATTGGAAGGAGCGATTTGGGTGTGCAGAGGTGAAGCCTGAGAAGAGCAATGGCCTCATGTTCACTAACATCATGATGCAGAACACCAACCCATCTGCCAGTAAGACAAGTCGATCAACAGCGTGCATTGCGATGAGAGAAATGATATGAAATTACATGACTAGTAGTTTTCATTATTTTTTTCTAAATGGCAAAATTATCATCCTTTTAGTCATGGAAGAATATGTCTACACATGTGTGTTTGGCTCTTATGGGGATTAAATTGTGGATTTTTCTGGGCTCATTAGCTCAGTTGGTTAGCATATGGTGCTAATTAGGCCAAGATTGCAGATCCCTTTGTGGTCCAGTTAGACTCACACAGAGAAAAATTTTGTTCCTTGGCCACAATCTGCACCCCTAACTCCAGTCATCTGTCACCAGTCAAAGGAGTAACCAAGTAACGAGTATGAGTAATTTAGCCTAACCCATCACAAATACTGGAAAAGTAGTTCAAAGCGTATGTCTTCCCAAAGGGTGAGTCGTGTCATCTTCATAAAGTGAATGTGGGCCACAGAAGTGGTCCTTTTGTGAGCCCTGAAGAAGATGTAGATAGTTATTAATGAACCAGATTCTATAAACCACAGATCTGAACTAGTTTTATCACTGTAAAATCACAATTTATAGGCATTTATTCTATAAATTGGTATCATCCTGCCCAATCAGAGGACCAAGCCTTAGGTTGTCTTTTGACTATTTGATATCTGTTGAATAAAGGAGAATTCATAATTATAGTACCATATTCTGGGACTGCTTTGTCAACAAAGAAGGGTGAAATAAACCTTGGTTCTCCACTCGTATTCAGTCTGTAACCAAGTGAGGAGGCTGAAGACTATAATAAATCATTTATTTCTGAATTTTTTTTTTTTTACTTAGAGGGTTATATTTTTATAGTCTTCAATTTTAAATAAAGATAAAGTCTAACTCTAGCTGCATTACCTTACTTTTAAGCTTACAACTCTTCCCTTGATTTCTCTCCAGGTCCTGAATACACGTTTTCCTCCAACATCGAGCCTGAACCTAAAGATCTCACGGTTGGGGTTGCCTTGCATGGGGTCACAAAGATCTATGGCTCAAAAGTTGCTGTTGATAACCTCAATCTGAACTTTTATGAAGGGCATATTACTTCATTGCTGGGGCCCAACGGAGCTGGGAAAACTACTACCATGTATGTTAACTTTTCGACACTTATTGCCATGGAAGCATATTATTTAAAAATACAGGTTTAAAAAAAAAAACTGACCTATTTTTGTAAAAACTAAAGTTGTTATATTTCCCAGATGCAGAAAGATAGTTCAACTTGTATGCTATAAATGGAGTCAAAATCAACAGTTCTAATACTTTTTAAATTTTTTAATTCAGTGCCAATTTTGTAAAATACGAAGTTTCTAATAAAAATAAATATTTTAACATCTCTTAGATAATAGGAAATTCTGCAACATTGAGTTCATATTCTTAGGTAGAGACTATTGGTTGGGGCTCATTAGTAACTGATTTCTCTCTCTCTCTCTCGATTTAGTTTTGCTTTTGTTGTGCAGGCTGGAGTGCAGTGGCAAGTTCTTGGCTCACTGCCACCTCTGCCTCCTGGGTTCAAGTGATTCTCCTGCCTCAGACTCTTGAGTAGCTGGGATTACAGGCACATGCCACCACACTCAGCTAATTTTTGTTTTTGTATTTTTAGTAGAGATGGGGTTTCATCATGTTGGCCAGGCTGGTCTCTAACTCCAGACCTCAGGTGATCCACTGGCCTTGACCTCCCAAAGTGCAGGGATTACAGGCATGGGCCACTGCACTGGGCCAGTAACTGATCTCTTAAAGGGAGTATCTGCTTTTTGGTTCCTCCCTGGTCTCTACCAAGCTGCACTGCTTCATACACCCAATCTGTTTCATTTATTTGCATTTCTAGCCTGGTGCATATATAACTATGAAATTGCATCTCCTGATATAAACACAGCTGCTTCTTCACAGGAAATCTTTGCCTTGACTCATAAAGAAACAAAAGAAACACCAGCTATCAGACAGAAATCAAAAAGGCCAGGAGTGGAACATAAGCTGTTCTTTCTCACTCCTCACCTATGTAGCATTTTCCTGTGTCAGAATGGAGAAGAGATTCAACTGTTTTTAAAGTGACGTTCTTTTGAATTATTTATGTGATTTGCCTCCAGTGCTCCACATTCACTAGTTGCTGAGTCAGCTCTAAGATGCTGTTGGTGCTCTAGCCCTTGTTTGAAAAAAGGATCAGTTGCTGCATATCCTACTTAGTATCATCACGACTCAGCTCAGTGACTGCCAAACCACTGGGATTAATTTTTTTTCTTTTGTAAATAAAAGGGGACAGAGGAAGGTCATTAAATGAGTGAGCATACAGCCTATTTGCATGACCTGTTTAAAGTCAGAGTTGGCTTTCTAGGGAGAATACAATGCCAAAAAGGCCAGATTTTTTTTTTTAACTCTTAAGTTCAGAGGTACAAGTGCAGGTTTGTTACACAGTTACATGGGGGTTTATTTTACAGATTATTTCATCACCCAGGTATTAAGCCTAGTACCCATTACTTATTTTTCCTGATCCTCTCCATCCTCCCACCTCCACCCTCTGAAAGGCCACAGTGTGTGGTGTTCCCCTCTATGTATCTGTGTGTTCTCATCATTTAGTCCCCATTTATAAGTGAGAACATATAGTATTTGGTTTTCTGTTCCTGTGTTAATTTGATAATGGCCCCCAGCTCCATTCATGTTTTTAATAGGGAGTAAGAGGCTAATGAAGAAAAGAAACAGACAAGGCTCTTGAAGGGGCTATAATTTTAGCTGAGAATGCCCCCATTTTATTGTATTAAATATAAGCCTTTAATATAAAGTATGTTATTTATATTTCAGTGTTCATATGGGAAAACTGCATATTCCGTTCATAATTTAATCCACAGGTCTGCATTGCAAGGCACTGATTAGGTTACTGAGACAGTGTGCTAAGAAAACATGACCTTTCCCTGATCTCATGGAGCTTACATCATAGTGGAGGAGATGGGTATTAAATAATTGCTCAGTTTACTAACTATCTGAAAGATGATGAGGAATTATCTAGGTAAGAACATTCTAATCACAGTGTAGAGAAAAGGACTGGAGATGACCAAAGAACATGTGGGAAGGAGAGTCAGGAGCTTAGAGTGATAGATTAGGCAGGTGGTGATGGTGATGGTGATGATCCCATGAAGATAGCTGTGAAAACGGTGACATGGGCACGTAGTTAGGAGATTACAATAGGAGGAGAGTGCAAAAATGACTTACAGATTCCAGTCTTGTGCAACCAGTCTATGAATTTATTACATGGTGAAAGAGGTAAGATCAATGAGGGTATGGCTTTTAGGGTAAAGATCATGAGCTCAGTTTTAAACATACTGGGTTGAAGGACCCTGTAGGAAATCTCACAGAGAAGTGGTACTGTCTGTTAGATATATAAAGCAATCCCTGAGCTGAATAATAAGGTCTGGGCTACAGATGTAAATTGGAGACATGCCAACCTGTAGATACTAAAGAACGTCAGGAAAGTACATGAGTTTGCTCAAGGAGACAGAACGTACTTGGTATTTAAAAGCTCAATTGTTTTTGTCATTGTTACCACCACCATTACCATCATCATCATGTAGTATTTATGTAATACTCTCAATTATTAAAAACTTATAACTTTTATTTCTTATTCCCATTAAATATCATTTTATTTCATAGTTTGCCCTTGTCTGAGAAGATACGCTGTATTTTATTTTTAAACTAACAACTGAGATCTATTTAGTCCTAATATCTAGCTTCAATGCTTGGTTTATACCTAATTCATCATGTCTTCATTTCCAGTTCCATGTTAACTGGGCTGTTTGGGGCCTCAGCAGGCACCATTTTTGTGTATGGAAAAGATATCAAAACAGACCTACACACGGTACGGAAGAGCATGGGAGTCTGTATGCAGCATGACGTCTTGTTCAGTTACCTCACTACTAAGGAGCACCTTCTCCTATATGGTTCCATCAAAGTTCCTCACTGGACTAGAAAGCAGCTCCACGAGGAAGTAAAAAGGCAAGTTAAGACAGGAGTGAGAACTGCTGTCAAAGACCCATAGCTTGGTTGGTAAAGCTCGGGTAAGGATACCAATAGCAAATGTTTTCTCACAAAATAATTACTTTTTAGTTTTCTACTTCTTTATTATTGCAAACATTTAAGGTCATTTACCAGCCAGTTATTACACTGAAACTGTTTAACTCTCTTCATTTCTGGCTCCCATATTGCCCCAAATCCTTTGCTTCTAATCCCTATGGCTACTACACACTGGTCCAAGCCTCCTAAGTGGATTCTTGGATTTCACTCATCTCTTGTGAAATCTGTTCTTTGAAGAGCAGCCAGGGTGATCTTTTTCAACTGCAGATCAGACTATGTCACTCCTGGATTTAAATCCTCCAGTGGCTTCCTTCCATGCTTAGTAAAATACTCAATAACATCCTTACTAAGACTTACGCGGTCCTACGTGACTTGCCTCTATTCTCACTTCTGATGTCATGTCCTTCCACCCGCCTCCATGTTAACTCTGCTCTAGGCACACTGGTCTAGCTACGCACTTGACTATCCTTGTCCTGCTCCAGCCCCAGAGCTTTTTATTTTCTCTTCCCTCTACTTACAGCACCCTCCCCAGATGGCCATTTGACTTATTCTTGGTCAAATGACCCCTTTCCTGGTTTCTGCTGAAATGTCACTTTTTCTGAGATGACTGCCATATGTAAAATAGATGCCTAAAAGAGCATATCCCAGCCATTCCTTGTCTTACGTTCTCTGCAGTTATCATCACCACTTGAGAATATATTTATTATTGACTGGATTTCCCTATATCCTTCCCAATACACACACTTACTAAAACATAATCCCCTTATGAGTAGAAATTTTATCTGTTCACTGCTTTTCCCAAGTACGTAAAACACAGCCTGGCACAAAACAGGCTGACACTCTCTAGATATTTGTCAAATGAATCAATTATGTATTCCTTTGTGCTTTTTTTATGAGTATTAATTTTGTACCTCCAACCAGGTGATGAATAATAGAAAACTATATTATGAATCCTCAAGAGTTTATTGTACCTTACTGAGCATGTAATAGTCACTTAGTAAATACATATCAGTTAGGGTTATTGTATGTTTCCAGTACTCAAATAGTTTATCTGTAAAAAATAACTCTCATACATTATTTTTTAAGGACTTTGAAAGATACTGGACTATACAGCCATCGTCATAAGAGAGTTGGAACACTGTCAGGAGGAATGAAGAGGAAGTTATCTATATCCATAGCTCTCATTGGTGGATCGAGGGTAGTAATTTTGGATGAACCATCTACTGGAGTTGACCCATGTTCTCGCCGAAGTATATGGGATGTTATATCCAAGAACAAAACTGGTATGAGTACTTCTCAGAACTTGTCCACCCAACAGTCATACTTCTGCCCTCTGGCATATACAAAGCATACAGGCTGGGCACAGTGGCTCACGCCTGTAATCCCAGCATTTTGGGAGGCCAAGACAGGAGGATTGCTTGAGCCCAGGAGTTTGAGACCATCCTAGGCAACATAGTGAGACCTGTCTCTACAAATAATAACAATAAAAGTAATAATAATAATAATAAATCTGGCTGTGGTGGCTGGCACGTGTAGTCCCAGCTATTCAGGAGGCTGAGGTTGGAGAATCGCTTGAACCGAGGAGGTCAAGGTTACAGTGAACTATGATCAAGTCACTGCACTCCAGCCTGGATGACAGAGTGTGACACTGTCTCAATAAAAAAAAAAAAAAGAAAACAACAACAGAAAGCAAGTTGATGACTTTTCTGTTTATGATATTTTTAAAAAATTTTAACATTTATTTGTATAGATACATAATGCTTATACATATTTATTGGGTATGATATCTTTTAAAAATCTAAGATTGGCTCTTTCTTTTCCAAAAAATTTCTCCCAGATAACTTTCTGGGTCAATTGGTTAATATCTGTGTAGTGCCTGCTGTGAGTTGAGCATTTAACTGGCCTTTTTGAAAGCATGCAAATCCAACAGAAGTTTCAAAGTTTGCTTAGAGGAGCTAAGAATCTAATTAGAGATACCAAACATACACAAGTGAAAATAAACTGAAAACAGACTAAATAAGTGCTAACAGGACGTGAAGCAATGGAGTAATCAGAGTGGAGTGGAATCATCGAGAGAAATATTCAGAAAGTCTTAAATTATTGCTTTTTCATAATGAAGAAAGGGGAAGAGAGAGAGAGAGAAGCAATGCAAAGTGAACCCACGGGAGCAAAATTCTAATAGACTGTGAAGAATTGCCAATGCCCACATGACAAATGATGAACATGCAGTCATTCAGCATAATAAAGGCTTATTTGCTGTTAATTTGTCTGAAAATTGCCTCCAAATATTTAAGAACACCCTTCTAAATTTTTCTTTGTCTTTCTTTTTGGGATGGACTCTCATCTGTCACCCAGGCTGGACTGCAGTGACATGATCTCAGCTCACTGTAGCCTCTGCCTCAGGTGCAAGAGATGCTCCTGCCTCAGCCTCCCGAGTAGATAGGATTACAGGTACATGCCACATGCCCAGCTAACTTTAGATAGGTTTCACCATATTGGCCAGGCTGGGTTCAAACTCCTGACCTCAAGTGATCCGCCTGCCTTAACCTCGCAGTGCTGGAATGACAGGTGTGAGCCGCCGAGCCTCGCCCTGATTTTCTCTTTCATCATTTTGGAAGCTCTTTGAGGTCAGTCAGTTTTTTAGTTAGCTCATAAAATGTGAGTCTTCTCAGATGTCACAGGACTTACTCTGGCCAACTCTGTGTATCTGGAAACTGTACTTTCATGTTTCATTCTCTGTTGCTCTTGTCTGTATTTTCAAGCCAGAACAATCATTCTATCGACACACCACTTGGACGAGGCTGAAGTGTTGAGTGACCGCATCGCCTTCCTGGAGCAGGGTGGGCTTCGGTGCTGTGGGTCCCCATTCTACCTGAAGGAAGCCTTCGGTGATGGGTATCACCTCATACTCACCAAAAAGAAGGTGGGAATGGGAGGAAAATATACCTCATTACGGAGTGATAAATTAACGTTTATGTGAAATAGAAGTACAGTCTTTCCAACTTCATTCACTGCTAAAATTCATTAGTATTGCTAGCTTAGTGCTTCTCGAATTTGAGTGAACATCAGAATCCTGGAGGTCTTGGCTAAAACCCAAGTTCTGGCCACACCCCAAAAGAGTCTGATCCCATAGGTCTGGGATGGGGGTCCAGAATGTACTATATTTCTATAAAGTTTCCAGGTGATGCCGACGTCGCTGGTCTGGGGATGGCACATTGAGAACCACTGTGCTGGGTAAAAAATGATTGACATCTTAAGGTTACTGATGGCGAATCAGCCTTTTAGTTCTCCTAACATTTCAACCTAGAAAGCCAAAAATTCAATTTTCTGCTTTATCAAAAGCAGATAAACAGAATATGAAGTCATGGGTTCACTTTCTGATTAGTACTCCTCAAGTGGCAGTGCAGGGACTGTAACTTACACAGGTCAACGGTGCCTTTACATCTTTTGAAGAACAAAAATACTCACTAAAGATCCCTCCACCACCTAACAGAACATATGATTTAAAAATACTGTGCAAGATGTATATGCTATTAGGAAGGTTTTGATTACCTCCATTTATTTTCTATCTAATCCTCCTCATGTGATTTACAAAATGTAAGAAAATGTTATACTCTTAATAGTTATACTATTAATTGTTATATTCATTAATTAAGAAATTCATGTATTATATGCATTATGCCTTATAATACCGAAGCACTATCCCAGGAACTGGTGACACACCAGTGAACGGATGATATGAAAATCTCTGGCCTTTTAGAGTTTATATTCTAATGGAGTGTGAGGAATTCAGATGATACAATCAATGAGTAAATTATTTCGTATATTAGCCATTAGTAAATCGCTTAGTATATTTATTTTTATGCTATGGATCGAAATGAAACAGGGAATGGTGAGTGGAGCAGTTTTAAAGTAGGGAAATAGAGAAGAGGTTGTTTGAGAAAGTGGCAGTTGAACCGAGAGTTGGAGGTGGTGAGAGAATGGCACATATCGCTCTCTGGGGGCATAGGAACACCAGTCGCAAGAACCCTGAGGAGAGGATGTGCCAGAACCCAAAGCCTTCTAGCAACAGCAAAGAGACTGTCATTGCTAGAGTAGAGTAAATGAGAGGGGGTTAGAGAAGGGACAGGGTGGCATGGGAGAATGGGGCCAACAGAATGGAAACCCAAGTGGCATCTGTCAGTGCTCTAGAGCAGTGACAGATGATCCAACTCAGGTGTGGAGTGGCCTAAAAGAGCTCATCACCCCACCCTCTGACTAGAGCCCTGGGGCGCTATGGTATAAAGAGAAGAGAGTGTTTTAATTCCTACTTTTCTCCCTTATAGAGTCCAAATTTAAGTGCAAATGCAATATGTGACACTATGGCCGTGACAGCAATGATCCAATCACATCTCCCCGAAGCCTACCTCAAGGAGGATATTGGGGGAGAGCTTGTTTATGTGCTTCCTCCATTCAGCACCAAAGTCTCAGGGGCCTATCTGTCACTCCTGCGGGCACTCGACAATGGCATGGGTGACCTCAACATCGGGTGCTACGGCATTTCAGATACCACCGTGGAGGAGGTATATCTCAACACTTCTTTTTCTCTTCAAGCTGATATAACTTGCTGTTCCCTTAGAATATATATGTGCCATTTTTCTAAAAATATATATTTTTAAATAAATATTTCACAAAATTAGAAAAGCTTAACATTTTTCCAATACTATTCTTATGTAAGACAGAATAAAATGTTGCCCCAATTAGAAAGCATGTAATTTTTACATACAGAAATATTCACTTGAAGTCAGATGGGAAAAATTTGTCTCAATAAATGTAACAAAAGTTCAAATTCAAAGGTAAGCTTAGAAATTAGAACAGACATGCACTTTTCATGTTAATGAAGTAGTTTGGCTTCTCTTTCTAGGTCTTTCTGAACTTGACCAAAGAGTCACAAAAAAATAGTGCTATGAGTCTTGAGAACTTAACACAAAAGAAAATTGGGAATTCCAATGCCAATGGCATCTCAACTCCTGATGATTTATCTGTGAGCAGCAGCAGTTTCACAGACAGAGATGGTATGAATCTAACGTTAATATTTTGTTTAATTCCAATAGATGATATAAATGAGAAAAATCACAGACAGACTTTGATTTTTAAAAATTCAACTCTAAAGTTTCATTCTAAATTCAAAAAACACTAAAGAAATTTAAGCCTCCTTTTTTCAGATATAAAATATTCATTAAACCAAATCGAATTCTCTATTTCAAAAGTACTTTGAAGAATGTGAAAGAACTCCCTTGATAGTGTGGTGATGAGTATTCCACCTACCCACCAGAAATTGTTTTCAAGATGTAACCTCTCTAATTTCAATTCATGCTCAACAAGTTAAAATTCTTCTTGTAACTGGGGCTAACAGTGAACAAGATTACCTTGTAAGGTGGTTCACTCTTTGTTATTAGCATGTTGAAGTAGAGACAATAGTCATAAAAAAAAAAGAAAACTTAAAAATAAAAGAAGTTGCCATTCTTTATGGTACCTCAATGGAAGACATGTCTAACCTACCTGACTCTTAGTCATTCAGGAGCTGAGAAACTGGTTTTGGGTAGAATTTCTGAGTTAATTAATTTGGACTTGATGGCTAAAAGTCTATAATAATAGATTTCCTTCCCCAATCCTTAACATAGGATATGCTTTAAAAAATCATGTTGCTTGACATGACTTTGAGGGATTGGGCTCTTTTGAAAATAACTTTAATTGTCTCTTCTCTTTCTGACAGTTAATTTATACCTCTAGAAACACTATTTACTTAAGCATATAATAAAATGATGTATAAATCAAGGAGCAGTCATTTCAATAGTTTTTGCTCAAATTGGCAAAAAATCTCTAGTAACAGAACTTTTAATTAAACATTTGCCTGGCTCTCAAACTCAGATAATCTTTGATGCTTGTATAATTCTGGAACTGGAGGATAATTTGTCCTCTGCCATATTCCTCATTTCTTTTCTTTTGGGGAATATAATTGTGGCCTCCACGGCATTGAGGACTTTGATTAGAAAGTGGTCACCTGCTTCAGGAAGCAAAGGCTAAGTATGTGCCTCTGCATGTGTCTTATAATTTGAAACTATTCTTCAGTCCAAATGCTCCCTTCATTGACATTATCTTTTAGAAAGCACATTTATTCCATTTGATACACCTGTAAGTCATCCACATGTAATTTCTCAAGAAACAGAAAAGCATACTAATTAACTGAAAATATTCAGCTCCTTCTACAATTCCCTTTTGCAGAGATATGAGTTTGCATTTAAACTTGTTCACTCTGTTTAATTGGAATTCATTTTAAATTAAGCAGCTTTGTATTTTTTTCTTATCAGCTAAATGAAGATCATGATTTTTGTGCTGCATAATTTCTGATGGAAAATTTAAAATATACACAGAGTTGACGAATACCATCATCTTATCACCTACGAAGGTGTGCGGGGTGGCAGGCTTTAGGAGAGAATGCTATATTTGAACCTATTTTTAGAGGGAGCCACTGAAATTATTAGCCATAGAGCTCTATGGAGGAAGCAGTGGTTTATGGCCTCTGTAGCTGCTCTGCCATGGAATTTTTCTCAGCACCAGAAAATCATTTCAAACTATGGAAAGGGTAGATAATTTTTTCTAGTGAGTTCTTTTTTTTCTTAAATAACTCTAGTGGCAAACATGGAGTTTTGAAAGGCCATATAATCATTCCAAATTTCTAAAGAGAATGGAATAAATAAGTGGTTGAACCAGAGTTGTACTCTGGAAGAGAGGATTACCCTTTTTCTACTCTTAGTGTGAATTAATTGGGCCTCAAAGTCAATTAGACTCACAGTCACTACATTACAATAGGAACAAATTGTTGGATTAGGGTGGTGTTTGTCTGTATTTGTCTCACATGAATTTAATCTCTTCATAGAAACTCTCTCTTATTAGTAATGTATACTGAATCTGCATTGAGACTTTAGGGTTTGAGGACAATATTCATTTATGAAATTCTAGTTATCTAACTTTGATGTGTAATATTACTATGCATATGACTAATATTTTGTGTATAGTGAATTAGAATTTTCAAATCACTTTACACACAGTTCTATATGAGATGGATATTATAGTTCTCAGTTTTCCCAATGGAAGGTCCAGAGATAAGGCTGAGAAATGAAATTGCTGAACCTCAAATCCAAATCTTTAAAAGCTTTTCCCACCACACAGTACTATACCATCTAGCTATAGTTTCTGAAATTACTTTATTGCATATCAAGATTTCCCAGAACCATATTGAATCTCTTTTTCTTAACCAGACAAAATCCTGACAAGAGGAGAGAGGCTGGATGGCTGTAGACTGTTGCTGAAGAAGATCATGGCCATACTCATCAAGAGGTTCCATCACACCCGCAGGAACTGGAAAGGCTTCATTGCTCAGGTTATCCTCCCCATCGTCTTTGTGACCACTGCCATGGGCCTTGGGACACTGAGAAATTCCAGCAACAGTTATCCAGAGATTCAGATCTCCCCGTCTCTTTATGGTACCTCTGAACAGACAGCCTTCTATGCGTAAGTTTCTTTCTGTTAACTAAAAATGTTTCCAAAGTGTTTCTATGAGCGTGGTTGTACCTGAATGAATGCCATGGGATGCTGGAGAATAAAGTACCTAGAAGCTATGGTACCTGATTCTGCTAAAGGAATGAAAAGTTTGATTGACTGCAATATGTTACTTCTATTGCCGACAAATAGCTTTTTCAGAGTTTTTGCATTCATCTAAAACTAAAGTTATAGGAGATATTTATTTTTAATGACTAAACTTTAATTAAGAAAGGCAGGTTAGGTATGGCTTCCCAATCTGTTGTAACATACAGCAATTAGCTTTTTATTGGTCTCACAAATATTAAATAGTGATACTAGAATCCTGTATAATATAATGTTATAGGTACAGCAGGTGATAACTGATGCATGTGACAATTAGGAGAATAAGAAGGCAGCCAAATAGAGACATGTGCATTTTACTGAGATACCTTTCTTTCTTTTCCTGAGACTGTGTCTTTTTTAGATTTCTTAGATTAAGAAAACAGTCCTAAGCAGAGCACAGTGGCTCATGCCTGTAATCTTAGCAGTTTGGGAGGCTGAGGCAGGCAGGTCACTTGAGCTTGGGAGTTTGAGACCAGCCTGCTAACATGGCAAAACCCCATCTAATGTACTACAAAGACAAAAATTAGCCAAGCCTGGTGGTGCTCACCTGTAATATGAGCAATTTGGGTCTCTGAGGTACAAGCATTTCTTGAACCCGGGAAGCTGAGGTTGCAATGAGCCATGATCACACCGCTGCGCTCCCAGCTGGGCAAGAGAGCGAGACACTGTCTCAAAAAAGAAAAAGAAAACCATTCTATATACGGCACATTTCATTTCTTCAAGCATGATTTTAATATAGGAGACTAGTAGAATAAATCACGTATTTGTTTTTGTCCTTTAATATTGCAGGAATTATCACCCAAGCACAGAAGCACTTGTCTCAGCAATGTGGGACTTCCCTGGAGTTGACAACATGTGTCTGAACATCAGTGATCTGTAAGTGGTTCTTGCTCATCTATTTGTTGTTTTCAACATTCCAGTTTGAGTGTGTGCATGTGTATGTGGGTGTGTGTGTCTGTTATTTGCCTGGAAGAAAACTTTACCCCGATAGAAAACCCTGTTTAACAGATTTTATCTATCTCCTTTAGTTTATTTCTTAGTTATCTTATGCTATACCAATAAATATTAGCTGTCTTATGATTTGTACAACTCTCTAGTATACACATTTTCATTTAATAATCACAACCTTGTGGACTATTAATCTTATTTTGCAGACAAAGAACTGAGGCTCACAGGGACTAAGATACTTTTATTTAGCGAGACTCCAGGTCTCATTTGCAGTATACAGTGTTGCTTATTCAAACTTCTAAGATAGTATTAATACATAAGTCATGTAAACTTGACCTTGGTGTATTATTATGCTAAAGTATCATCTTCCTGTCAGAAGAGAAGATGAAAAGAGCAAAGAGAATAAAGGAGAGTAAAAGCTCCATCCTGACACAGTAAGACAATTCAATAAGCACTGGCCTCAATACTGTGTAGTCAATAAATGCTTTCCCTCATCCCCCACCACAAAATGTCAAATCATTTGGACATGGTGAAGCAATGTACATTGAAGTGATGAAAAATCAGTAAAACAAATCAGTAAATATGTGTATCTATGACTACACACATGAACTTAATGCCAAATACTTGATTATATGCTCATATGTACACATGAGAACACATATACATACCCACATCACAGCAACATCATTTTAACTTGCAGACGGTGTTTGAAGAAAGACAGTCTGGAAAAATGGAACACCAGTGGAGAACCTATCACTAATTTTGGTCTTTGCTCCTGCTCAGAAAATGTCCAGGTAAGAAGAAATTCAGTTTCAGTGAAATAGGAAAAATACAGGAATAAATATCAAAGCTTTAAAGATCTATCTAGATTACCAAAGGGTCCGTGTTAATTTAAGTTCATTTTATTGGAAGCTAGTAGCTCAGAAATATGGATCTGGGCAGCTCAAAAAATACTGACTTTGAACATCAGCTCTCTGTTTTAAATCCATCTCAGTACAGATTTCCAAAGGTAGGTAATTCTATGATGGTCTTTGTGGAAACCAACTGAAAATGAATTTTTGGTCTCAATTTAGAGCTAACTAGAAAGCTCTATGTTTCACATGAAAAAAATGTGACCATAACTGTCATATTTGAAATATAGCAAGACTGCCACTGTAGCTGGGAAGTCAATAATGTGTAAGTGTAGAACAGAACTCCATAAGTCTCTAAGTAACACCTCTAGACTTCAGGAAGAAGTCATTTCCTGGAAAAAAAACACAAAACAGAAAAAAATTATTCATCACTTACTCTGTCTGTATTCTATAGATACAGACCTTAGTTTTCTAAGCCTATCAGTTCACCACACTTTTAAGGGAACTAGATTCACTGGAGAAGTTCAAGATTGTTGAAGAAAAAAGGCCACTTTAGTTTCTAATAGTTACTATATTGCCAACTAAATTTCTTGCATCATTTCTTCAGAGTGACATTTGGCTGTACACTCAACTGTCTTCGTATAATATTTTATAATGAAAATATCTTCAGTGAATGCCACCCATTTTGGTGTTCTTATGCAAAATAGTTACTAATAATAAGAGTTGGGACCCAATAAGAATCTTTTGGAATTCTTTGGAGGCCAAGGCAGGTGGATCACGAGGTCAAGAGATCCAGACCATAATGCCTGATATGGTGAAACCCCATCTCTACTAAAAATACAAAAATTAGCTGGGCATGGTGGTGCATGCCTGTAGTCCCAGCTACTCAGGAGGCTCAGGCAGGAGAATTGCTTGAACCCAGGAGGCAGATGCTGCAGTTAGCCAAGATCGTGCTACTGCACTCCAGCCTGGTGACAAAGTGAGACTCGGTCTCAAAAAAAAAGAAAGAAAAAAAAAGTTAGTCTTGGCCAGGTATGCTGGCTCAATGCTGTAATCCCAGCATGTTGGAAGGCAAAGGCAGGTGGATTTCTTGAGCTCAGGAGTCTGAGACCAGCCTGGGCAACATGGTGAAACCCCATCTCTACCAAAAAATCAGAAAGTAAAATAAAATTAGCTGGGCATGGTGGCATGCATCTGTGGTCGCAGCTACTCAGGAGGCTGAGGTGAGAGGGTGGCTTGAGCCTTGGGAGGTCAAGGCTATATCACTGCACTCCAGCCTGGGTGAAAAAAAAATTAGTCTTAACCCAGTATTAAAAGTTTTAAAATCCCTTATGTAATTTAGCTAACTTTAGAAGTTTTTTATGTGTTTCTTTAGTTCACAGTAAAAGTTACCTAACTTAATATTTAAAATTGAAATCTGAATAATTTTTATTAATCTAAAAAATCTAGGCCAGGTGCAGTGGCTCATGCCTGTAATCCCAGTACTTTGGGAGGTGGGAGGACTGCTTGAGGCCAGGCGTTCGAGACCAGCTGGGCAACATAGTGAGACCTCATCTCTACAAAAACTTAAAAAAATTAGCTGGGTGTAGTGGTGTGCACCTGTAGTCCCAGCCATTTGGTAGGGCTAAAGTGGGAGGATGGCTTGAGGTTAGCACTCAACTCAGGCTTGAGTGCTGTGATTGCACCACAGCACTCCAGCCTGAGTGACAGAGAGAGAACCCCCTGTCTCAAAATAAATAAATTAAAATAAATGGAAAATCCAGTAGATCTTCAATTTTTTTCCAACCAATTTTGTCACTTAATTAACATCCCCAAATCTATTTCCAACTATTTAATAACAATGAGGTCATTTTGCATAATGGATGCTCTGTACATCAGACACACAATATGGACAAAGTACTAAGTTTTTTGAGAGAGAAAAAAATACACTGCATATACATCAAAAGATTAAGGAATAAAAAGGAAATCCACAGAGTGGAGAACAATATTCACAATATACAACAAAGGACTCATATGCAGAATGTGTGTATAAAGAACTGCAAATTGATGAGAAAAGAGAAGTAAGACAACAATTAGCAACAAACATGAGACACTGTACAAAGAACATATCCAAATGGCCAATAAATATATTAAAAAGGTAGTCATCAGGGCAATACAAATTTAAGCCACAAAGCAATACCACTTCACACTCACCGAAATGGCTAAAATGAAGAAGAGGAAAAATTCTAAGTGTTAACAAAAATATGCAGCAGCCAGAACTCTCAAACTCTGCTCTGGGAATTTATTTTGGTGCAAACACTTTTTAAAACTACTTGGCAATATATCCTAATGCTAAAAATTTGCATATCTGTGGGACCGGCAATTCTACTATATACCCATCAGAAATGTGAATAATACCCACTAACAGAATAGGTAAAGTCAAATATAATATATTTCCACAGTAATATATAAACACAATGAGAATAACTGATCTACAATTATACAAAACATATGGAAGATCCTCATAATTGTAATAATGAGTGGAAAGAGCCAGACACAAGATAACACATTTATACCATTCCATTAATATAAAATATAAAAATAGGCAAAACTAATCTGTGTCTGTTACTAGGGAGTCAGTGAGTTGAAGGGAGTGTGAGGAGGGGCTTCTGGGGTATTAGTACTGTTTTGTATCTTGATGTGGTTGTTGGTGACTGGTTACACAGGTGTGTCAGTTTGTCAAAATTCATCAGGCATAATATGTGCATTTCTCTATGTATAGTATAATTTAAAAATTGCACCAAATACATAAGAGCATCTTCTTTTAATTCTTTGCAAAAGCAATGTCATTCTGGAATGTGAGCTTCATGTTGATATAACTTGATTGATATAAGGTAAAATCCAGCACTGATTTTTCAGAGCAACCTGGAACCTGATGTTCTTGAAATATACAAGTGGTATATATGAAAAAGTGTTAGACTTTTCCCAAACTAAACTTCACTGCAATGAAGCATGAGACACTACACTGAAAATTAAGTTGTCAGGAAGTGCAGAAAGTTACAAACATAAATATAAATGGTTAAATTAAGGTCTAAACAAATGTACTTGGTAATCTTAAGTACCCACAGAGGAAAGTAACCAGGGATATACAGGAACTCTCCACTGGCTTTGTGACTTTTCTGTAAATCTAAAATAATTCCAAACTAAAAGTTTATATATATAAAACTAACATATATACTAATATATATATGCACATATATACATACATATTAACTAATATATTCATGAGTGAAGAGTCAGACACAATATAACACATTTATACTATTTATGTATGTAGTATAAATGTATATATTATATGCAATATTTATAATATATACATTTATATTATGTAATATATGTCATATAAATGTATATTATGAATATATATACACTAGTGAAAAGATCCAGACACAAGATAACACGTTTATACTATTTATATATATATATAAATAATACATATAACTAATAATAACTAGTACGTTTAAGCTCTGACTCTTAGGTTACATAACTAAAACTAATGTATCATAAACTTTTCATCCACTGCTATCGATCCTTGAAAAGTATTACATTTTCAATTCGTGGCACTTTTTTTCTTCCCTGAGAATTATTGGGGAAATTTTGTCACCTCAATGTTTAACATTATTGTCCAAACATATTAAGTCTCAGCACAGTGAAGGAAATATCACATATTTATTAACTTGTGTTCTTTTGGGTCTTCAAGTGAGTCCTAAACATATGGATTTGCTCTACATGAATAATAACTATTTGTTCTAATTTCTTAGCCTAGGCAAGATGACTTCTTTTTCAAAGCTCTTTAGAGTCAAAGGACAGTCTTACACTCTACCAGTTGCAGTAATAGACAAATCATGAGACTGAAGCTCCTTGACATTGTCTACTTAACTGGCACAACACTGGCTAGAAAAAAATTTCATTTTTAACTTTATTTTCCAGGAATGTCCCAAATTTAACTATTCCCCACCTCATAGAAGAACTTACTCATCCCAAGTAATTTATGACCTCACTGGGCACCGAGTGGAAAATTATCTTATAACAACTGCAAACGAGTTTGTCCAAAAAAGGTAAAATACTCTGTTTATAACATACTTAAGTGCTTTCTAATTTTAATGGTAGCTGCCCTCTAGAGACAATAGTTACAAATTTCTGTTGTTTACCTTTTACATGGTTAAAGTCTCTGTTTATTTGTTTATTTACTTATTTATGAGACAGAGTTTCGCTCTTGTTGCCCAGGCTGGAGTGCAATGGTGCAGTCTCAGCTCACTGCAACCTCCGCCTCCCACGTTCAAGCGATTCTCCTGCCTCAGCCTCCTGAGTAGCTGGGATTATAGGGATGTGCCACCACGCCTGGCTAATTTTGTATTTTTAGTAGAGATGGTGGTTTCACCATGTTGGTCAGGCTGGTCTCGAACTCCTGATCTCAGGTGATCCACCGGCTTTGGTCTCCCAAAGTGCTGGGATTACAGCATAAGCCACCACGCCTGGACAAATTCTCAGTTTTATTTAAACAGCCTTATATATTGAAAGGTAAGTAATGACTCTAAATTAAGATTTATTTGTGCAAACTGAAAACCATTGGTTATTTTCGGCCTCAAAAATATACTGTTAAATTTGTACTTATTTTTTTTTTTCCTTGAAGCCAAAGAGAAGTTATTAACTGGCTTATACCAACCTGGAGAAATTTAAGGCACGACTTTTGATGACAATTGGCCTTAGTTCCAATATGAATATCTCAAAACTTAAGAGTGTGATACCTGCATATGGACAAAACAGTTGTTCATGTGTAGCAAGGAAATGGGCTTGGACCTAAGCCACCTAAGCGTTTATCATGGACACAAAGTGGATAGGCCTTCAATTACTCCCATTTTCTTCTTTCTTCCCTCTCTTCCCTTCGTTGTTTCTCAGTATACATACATGATTAACATTCATTGTAAAAAATTATTAGAAGCTACAGATAAGCAAAAAGAAGAAAAAGAATATTATTTCTCCACACAGATATAAGCACTATTGATATTTTGGTGTATATCCTTCCAGAAGTTTTCTTGTCACAGATATACATATAAATATTTTCAACAAAATGGGTTTTATTATAAAGTCTTAAAATCTGCCTTTAAAAAAAGTGAATGACATGCTATGATGTTATTTCCGTGTCGAAAATATACAGCTCTATAGTACTACATTTAGGATGACAGTCACGAGATTATTCCAGTGTGACTATGCCATTATTTATTTAATCTGACCTTAATTTGGTAGACAGTTAAATATCTATTCTTGAAATTACTACTTGGATTTTAAAAATCCACTTTTCATTTTTATACCATGAATTGACAAAAAGTTAAATAGACCCAACTCGCCCTTAAATATCCAGGAAGAAAAAAATGTATAATACCTGGGGACAAAATAGGGGAAAATTTGTTATTTAGAAGAAATTGAGCCATTTGAAAAAAGATATGAACTGATATTATATCGCTTCAGTATTAATTACCTAAAAGGAATATTTGAGTACTAAAATATTAAGACATTTGAGATGGCACATAGGTCAGTTAAGATGGAGAGATTGATTATGTTGTATGTCACTCATTTTCAGGATGCTACACATATGCAATTGTTTAGAGGCACTTATTGCCTCTAGTTATGATGTGCATTTAAGACTGAAATATGATAAAGGGAATTGATAAAACTGTAAAATGTTTGTCAGGCAGTATTCATTTTACACTATAAATGTGTTCCTAATAGAAAAAAAAAGTTGAGCTCCTCGTTAAGTATTTTAGAGCTATTTAAGAAGATTTTCTCCACTAAACCAAAGATACATTTTTATTACTCTCTGTAGATATGGAGGTTGGAGTTTTGGGCTGCCTTTGACGACAGACCTTCGTTTTGATATAACAGGAGTCCCTGCCAATAGAACACTTGCCAAGGTAAATTTTGATCTTTCTTCTAGAATATCATACAAATGAGAAGGTGAAATTGGTATGTTCAAGCATTTTCATGAAGTGAAAACAAAATGTGGGTACAATGGATTTGACATTGTTCATAACCCATAGCATAGCGGTTCCAATTCTGTGTGTATACCCTGGGAAAACATGTATATATTGGCACCAGGGCACATGTACAAATGTGTATACATAGTAGTATTTTTCATAATAGCCAAAAATATAACCCAAAATGCCCATATGCAGAATATAGAAATAAGTTGTTTCATATTAATTCAATAAAACTTTCAACAATGTAAATGAAAGAACTCAGCTCCATATAACAAGCAAATTAAGTCTCCCAGACATGATTAATAAGGAAAAGAAAAGACAAAAAGGAATACATTGACTATGATTACCTTTACTGTAAGCTTTCAGAGTTTGTAGGCAAAACTCAACCATATTGTTTACAGGAAAGGGAGGGTATTGTGATTTGGAAGGACATGGATGGTCAGGGAAAAGGTGTTCTGCAGGCTGGCAATTCTGTATGATGCTTTAAGGGATCACACAAGTTGAGAAATAAGAATTCCTTCAGAATTTTTTTTTTTGGTAACACTACACATTTATGACATGCACTTTTCTTTATATAGCTGTCATAACTATTTAGAGAATGAAAACGTGTATGTTTAGCCTTGCTTCTTAAAGAACCTGGAAACTTAACCGAATTTGATGGAGATAAATAATTCTGCTCACTTATTTTTCCTTTTTGATTATACCTAAAATGAGCTAGAGTCACGGGATCAGACACATATTCTTACCCATATGATTAATGGCAGTTTTAGGGACTTTAAATTATCTTCACATATTTCTCATTTGATAGTAAGAGACATATACAGTATTTGGGGAAGTGGGGAAGCTAATGTCCATTTAGTGACTATTAGGTGCCAACCACTAGTATGATCTTTTACATAAACTACCTAATTTTCTCCTCACAACATCCCTATGTGATAGATATTACTGAACGTATTTTAGCTGATTTTTACAGCAAATCATGTAGAAAGTAAATAGTGGTGCTGGGGATTTCACTGCCTTATTTTTTTTCCTCTCCTTCTCCTCTCCACACACAGAGTAAATATTCTTGCATAAGCATGGGAATTTCTAATATAAAATCATTTCTCTCCAAATCAACTTTGCCATTTTGAATTATTAATTGGGTTTCTTGAATTTGAGGTTCACTAGCATATTAAATCTCTCTGTTTTTAACACAGAAGGTAAAATTGTGCCCTGTCGTGTAGGTTATAATTAGGAATCAAAAATTAGTGGAGGAATTTCAAGTTTTCAATCTTGTTGCTAAGGACACAATGTTTGTAAGGGTATTTTATTTCTTTCTCCAGCTTGGTCTATTCCATTAGCTTTTATTACCATTATTGACAGCCAGAATACCTTAGTTCTAGTCTCAGGATCCCATGGATCTGACACAAGGATGTAGATAATGATTTCTCCAGTTTCTTTCAAGCTTTGCCTAGAAGAGATCCTGAATAACTAATAACTTAGTGCTATCCACAGAACAACTGTCTTCCCAATTTCTGCCTGCTTCTAAATTGGAGATTTATAGGCCTATGGTCAACACTCTAAAGAATAGTGGATAATCTTCCAAGATAAAATAAATTATTGGAAAATTGATGCTTTTAAATATAAATAAGGTAGCCTGTCAGATGTTAAGACAGCCTAATTTATTTGAATGCAATATTGATCTTGCCTTCTTTCGGAATTTAATAGGTATGGTATGATCCAGAAGGCTATCACTCCCTTCCAGCTTACCTCAACAGCCTGAATAATTTCCTCCTGCGAGTTAACATGTCAAAATACGATGCTGCCCGACATGGTAAAGTTACTAACACAAAAGTACCTTGTATCATAACTTTTGTTACTCTCCCTATAAAAATGCATTTTATATCCTGTTTCCTCACAGTGGCAGGTATTTTGTGGTATCTAAATCACAGGTCTTTAAATGGAGTTTCGAAGTAGTAACTACCACCAGATGGAACATTCTGGATAATCTCCTTCAGGTTAATTTAGTTTTCTCATTTATCAAATCAGGATAATAATGCTGACTTCAGTGCACGTATGCTGTCAACCAAGTAGTTACAGCTCACAGAAAAATATTTTTAAACAATGTGCTTGTCTATAAGCTAAACGATTTTTAAAAACAATGTTTATAAATATTGTTCACAAATCTAAATATGACAAAACATTTTTTTTGACTTAAGTTAGTGGTTACTTTTTAATTTTGTTATTATTTTTATTCAACTTTTAAGTTCAGGGGTACATGTGCCAGATGTACAGGTTTGTTACAGAGGTAAACATGTGCCATGGTGGCTTGCTGCACAGATCAACCCATCACCTAGGCGTTGAACCCAGCATCCATTAGCTATTCTTCCTGATGCTCTCCCTCCTTCCATCCCCTGCCCTCTGACAGGCCTCAGTGTGTGTTGTTCCACCATGTGTCCATGTGATCTCATCATTCAGCTCCCATTTATAAGTGAGAACATGTGGCATTTGGTTTTCTGTTCCTATATTAGTTTGCTGAGGATAATGGCTTCTGGCTCCATCCATCTCCCTGCAAAGGACAGGATCTTGTTCCTTTTTATGGCTGTATAGTATTCCATGGTGTAAATGTACCACATTTTCTTTATCCAGTCTATCATTGATGGACATTTAGGTTGATTCCATGTCTTTGCTATTGTGAATAGTGCAGCAATGAACATATGTGTGCATGTATCTTTTTTTTTTTTTTTTTTTTTTTTTTTTTTTTTTTTTT
>NW_022436950.1:24523654-24601214 GCF_009761245.1 Sapajus apella
TTTTGAGATAGAGTCTCACACTGTTCCCCTGGCTAGAGTGCAATGGCACGATCTGGGCTCACTGCAACCTCCACCTCCCAGGTTCAAGCAATTCCCCTATCTCAGCCTCCCAAGTAGCTGGGATTACAGGTGCCCACCACCACACCCGGCTAAGTTTTTGTACCTTTAGTAGAGACGGGGTTTCACTATTTTGGCCAG
Source organism: Sapajus apella (assembly GCF_009761245.1). NCBI lineage: Eukaryota > Metazoa > Chordata > Mammalia > Primates > Cebidae > Sapajus > Sapajus apella. The sequence goes on from NW_022436950.1 coordinate 24,523,853, forward strand.
GCTGGTCTCAAACTCCTGACCTCATGATCTACCTGCCTCAGCTCCCAAAGTGCTGGGATTACAGGTGTGAGCCACCGTACCCAGCTGTGTGTGCATGTGTCTTTATAACAAAATGATTTATATTCCTTTGGGTATACACTTAGTAATAAGATTGCTGAGTGAAATGGTATTTCTGTTTCTAGATCTTTGAGGAATCACCACACTAATTTACATTCCCACCAACACTGTAAAAGTGCTCCTTTTTCTCTGCAACCTCACTAGCACCTATTGTTTTTTGACTTTTTACTAGTAGCCATTCTATTTTAAGATGGTATCTCACTGTGGTTTTGATTTACATTTCTCTAAAGATGAATCCCATTGAACTTTTTTTCATACATTTGTTGGCTGCATGTATGTCTTCATTTTAGAAGCGTGTGTTCATGTCCTTTGCCCACTTTTTAATGTTTTTTTTCCCCCAGTAAATTTGTTTAAGTTCTTTATAGACTCTGGATATTCAATCTTTGTCAGATGGATAGACTGCACATTTTTTCTCCCATTCTGTAGGTTGCCTGTTCACTCTGATGACAGTTTCCTTTGCTGTGCAGAAGCTCTTTAGTTTAACTAGATCCCATTTGTCATTTTTTGCTTTTGTTGCAATTGCTTTGTTTTTGGCATTTTCGTCATGAAATTTTTGCTTGTGCCTACGTCCTAAATGACACTAGATTTTCTTCTAGGATTTTTATAAGTCTTTAATCCATCTCGAGTTAATTTTTATATATGTTGTAAGAAAGGGGTCTAGTTTCAAGTTTCTGCATATGGCTAGCCAGTTCTCCCAGCATCATTTATTAAATAGGGAACCTTATTCCCCATTGCTTGTTTTGTCAGGTTTGTCATAGATCAGATGGTTGTAGGTGTGATGGTCTTATTTCCGAATTCTCTATTCTGTTCCATTGGTCTATGTGTCTTTTCTTGTACCAGTATTATGCTTTTTTGATTTCTGTAAACTTGTAGTATAGTTTGAAGTTGGGTAGTATGATGCCTCCAGCTTTGTTCTTTTTGCTTAGGATTATTCTTAGCTATTCAGTCTCTTTTTTGGTTCCAAATGAATTTTAATTTTTTTTTTCTAATTCTGTGAAGAATGTCAATGGTAGTTTAATGGGAATAGCATTGAATATGTAAATTACTTGGGCAGTATGGCCATTTTCACAATATTGATTCTTCTATCCATGAGCATGGAATGTTTTTCCATTTGTTTGTGTTCTCCTTGATTTCTTTGAGCAGTGCTTTGTAGTTCTCATGAAGAAGTCCTTCACTTCCCTTGTTAGCTGTATTCCTAGGTATTTTATTCTTTTTTGTAGCAATTATAAATGGGAGTTCATTCATGATTTGGCTCTCTGTTTGCCTATTGTTTGTGTGTAGAAATGCTAGCAATTTTTGTACATTGATTTTGTCTCCAGAGACTTTGCTGAAGTTGCTTATCCTAGCTTAAGAAGCTTTTGGGCTGTGACAATGGGGTTTTCTAGATATAGGATCATGTCATCTGCAAACAAAGATAATTTGACTGTCTCTCTTCCTATTTGAATACCTTTATTTCTTTCTCCTGCCTGATTGCCCTGGTCAAAACTTCCAATACTGTGTTGAGTAAGAGTGGTGAGAGAGGTCATCCTTGTCTTGTGCCAGTTTTTAAGGGGAATGCTTCCAGCTTTTGCCCATTCAGTATGATATTGGCTATGAGTTTGCCATATATGCCTCTTATTATTTTGAATTATGTTCCTTCAATACCTAGTTTGTTAAGTTTTTAACATAAAGGGATTTTTTTTTTCTTTTTATTTGAGACGGAGTCTCACTCTGTTGCCAGGCTGGAGTGGAGTGGCGCAATTTTGGCTCACTGCAACCTCCGCCTCCTGGGCTCCCTTGATTCTTCTGCCTCAGCCTCCCAAGTAGCTGGGACTACAGGCACATGCCACCACACCCAGTTAATTTGTTGTATTTTTAGTAGAGACAGCGTTTCACCATGTTGGCCAGGGTGGCCTCAATCTCTTGACCTTGTGATCTGCCCGCCTTGGCCTTCCAAAGTGCTGGGATTACAGGCGTGAGTCACTGTGCCTGGCCCAGGAAGGTGAATTTTATCAAAGGCCTTCTCTGTGTCTACAGAGATAATCATGCAGTTTTTGCCTTTAGTTCTGTTTATGTGATAAATCACATTTATTGATTTGTACATGTTGAAGCAATCTTGCATCCAGGGAATGAAAGCCAACTTGATTGTGGTGGATAAGCTTTTTGATGTGCTGCTGGATTCAGTTTGCCACTGATTTATTGAGGATTTTTGCATCAATATTCATCCAAGGATGCTGGCCTGAAATTTTCTCTTTTTTTTTTTTTGTATCTCTGCCAGGTTTTTGCATCAGGATGATGCTGGCCTCATAGAATTAGTTAGGAAGGAGTCTCTCCTTTTCAATTGTTTGGAATAATTTCAGTAGAAATTATATCAGCTCTCCTTTATTCCTCTGGTAGAATTCAGCTGTGAATCCATCTGGTCCTGGACTCTTTTGGGTTGGTAGGCTTTTTATTACTGGCTCAATTTCAGAACTCATTATTGGTCTATTCAGGGATTCAATTTCTTCCTGTTTCAGTCTTGGGATGGTATATGTGTCTAGAAATTTATCCATTTCTTCTAGATTTTCTAGTTTATTTGCATAGAGGTGTTTATAGTATTCTCTGATAGTTGTTTGTATTTCTGTGGGGTCAGTGGTAATATCCTCCTTATCATTTCTGATTGTATTATTTGATTCTTCTTTCTTATTAGTCTAGATAATTGTTTATTTTGTTAATTTTTCCAAAAAAACCAGTTCCTGGATTCATTGATTTTTGAAGGATTTTTTTTTGTGTCTCTATCTCCTTCAGTTCAGCTCTGGTCTTGGTTATTTCTTATCTTCTGCTAGCTTTGGGGTTCATTTGCTCTTGCTTCTCTAAGTTCTTTTAGTTAAGATGTTAGGTTGTTAACCTGAGATCTTTCTATCTGTTTGATGTGGGCATTGAGTGCTATAAATTCCCCTCTTAAAGCTGCTTTAGCTGTGTCCCAGAGATTCTGGTGCATTCTCTCTTTCTCTCATTACTTGCAAAGGACTTCTTGATTTCTGCCTTAATTTCATTACTTGTTCAAGCGTCATTCTGGAGAAGGTTGTTCAATTTCCATGTAGTTGTGTGGGTTTTGAGTGAATTTCCTAATCTTGAGTTCTAATTTAATTTCATTGTGGTCTGAGAGACAGTTTGTTATGATTTCAGTTCTTTTGCATTTGTTGAGGAGTGTTTTACTTCTGATTATGTGATCAATTTTAGAGTAAGTGAAATATTGATGATCCCTACAGCACTCTTCAGGGTGAATATTACTATCCCCTACTATTATTTCTCTAAGGCTTAGAAGTGGGGTTTGAATCCAGAGTTGTCTGTCTCCTGCCTGTTCATTTTTCTAATCTTCCACACTGTTCCTCTGGACTCAGCCATGCCTACTTCATTTGGGTTTCACAAGAGGTTTTCAAATAGTTTTAAAAATAAGGATTGAAATCTTTAAAAATATATATATATATGTCAACTACTGTTTATCAGACCATCTCATCCTCTTGAGCTTTGTTCAAATTATTTTTCCACGCTGACCCTAAATAAAGTTTTTTAAAAATGAAGAAAAGCTGGGGAATACATTTGCTTGCCAAAATTGAGATTTATAGCTTAATAAATAGTCTATAAAGTAGAAAAACTATACAACATATCTTTTAGAAATGCCAACAGCAACTTTTCTTTCACCTCCCTACTGTTGGGCATCATAGTGTGTGCCAGATGGTGACTGTAGAAGTAGACTGAAGAGTCCAATACTCAATCCAGCAACAGGATCTTGAGGAGCCTTCATTTGGTATTTTTTTTTCCAATTGCTTTGGCATTTTCCTAGCAGGAGGAACCAAGAAGAAAATAACAAGATTGATAGTCCTTAGATCTAGAGCATCAATAAAGATAAAAGTCAAAAGTGGTAAATTAAATTAAATGGTGACTGAAGTGAGTTGGGTCTAGTGTAACCTGGTGTGAAATACTACTGGACACTGTACTTTCAGTAGGGTGTTTTATTCAGAGCAAAAAACGTTTATTGTTGAGACAGATAATGAAAGTATAAGAACTATAGAAATAACGGGGAAAATGTAGCAAAGATAAAGAGAATAAGAGACCCCTGCTGCTTTTGAAGGGTCAGCTTTTCAAAACCTGTATTCTGGCTTCCTTTATAATTAGTGCTCTTTATTGTGACCAAGGAAATCTGAGTCACTCTAGACTCCAGCAGGTTTGTTGTAGCTCCTAACATTACATTTTAAGTTACAGAATATAAAGAATTCTAGAACATAAAGTTGATTTTGACCCTAAACTGAAGTTTAAATTAAAACTAATATAAGATTTAGCTTGAGTTATATAGAAATTAGTAATAGCATGTCTTCTAGCCTCTAATAATTTTTCTTAAATAAACTTATAGAAGTCATAAGTTTCCACTGTCTTTGGAAGGAACCTGATCTCTTTCAAAGATGAAATCTACATCATCCTAACTTACTTTTATTGTTTCTTAATGCATGTATGAGGTCTACCATTGTAATAAAATTATTGGTTTTAAAAATCAACCCAATTATTCTCCCGCTGCCTCCCTCTAACACACTACTTGTTTGAAGGCATCTTTGTTAGATTTTGCATGAATTTGGACTTTAACTGTAAAATTGATTTTCTTTGAATTCTAACATGCTAATAAAAATCTTTTAATTAGCTTTCCTTTGCAATGTCAATATCTATTATATTCATGTGGTTCCCTCTAGTGGTTAATACGACATGAAAATTCTGCTCTTTCTTCTAAAAAAAATGCAGCTTTGCTTGTTTTCCTTAACAAATGTTATACAACTAGCCTCTTTTTCAAGAATACTAACACATTTTCCCTTCCACTCCAGTGTTTATTCTTACTTTGTTGCATTAGAGGCAGTGGTCCATGAGAAGCATCTAATTAGCAATATTAATTGAAATTTTAGGATTTGAGTTCATTTAAAAGCACTTATTGACCACTCCCTCTACTTTGGACATGATGCTGGATACTGTATAACCTACAGAGATAATTATAATATGGGTCTCCAACTGTGATACATTTCCTTGATCTTTCAGCTAAAAATATGTATAAAAAACTGGTTCCACAGGATTTTGCATAGTGAAGTAATATGTATTTGCAAGGATTCCTCTGGTGAAAGAGTATTTCTTGATTCTGAAATACAAAGCAGAAATAACAGTTATCCCTTGCCTGTATAATAATTTAGCATCAGGGTTTAAGTAGAGCCCCTAGGAAAACTGAATCTCAAGTTAAAAAAAAAAAAAAAGGCCCATTAATTTATATAAAAGATAGGAAAAGTATATCCCTCCAATGATGTGATTAATATTATAAACCAACTTGGGTTTTGTTGTTAGTTTCTTTGTTTTGCTAATTTAACTATGCATTTTTTCTTTAATGTATAACAGTTGCAGAACTCAAAAAGATGTCACATTCTACTTAATGAAAATTATAAATGTAACTTGAGAGAATCTGCCTTTAGAATCTCTGTAATATACAGTGCTATGCAAGGGCCTTAGCATCCTAATACAATGAGCAAATACTATATGAACTGTAAGTGAGAAAGTTCTCACTTAGTTTACGACACTATAGGAACACGTATTTAGGAGCTATCTTTAATGTCATCCCTACCATTCTTTTCCACAGTTGCTGAGACAGTACAGACTTTACCTTCACATTGTTTTCCTTTGGGAAACTGTTGACAGCCCATTTTTGACTTTGGCTAACCAAGGTCCCCTAAGGAAGGGAAGAAAAGAGCCTTCTTTTTACTCAAGTATAAGCAACACTGGGAGATCCCAACAATTTGGGACTGTATTGGAATTAAGTGATCACTTTTCTGAAGTCAGCTAATATCTCTGAATCCTCTTAGACATTTATGTCTGAATGAAAAGGCCTTGGGTATGGCTGAAGTTCTCATGCCCCACTCTGGAAGAGCTCTAGAACAACAGGCATCTTAGAAGTAATAAAGAGGAAGGAAAAGTCCACTCGTGCTATCATATTTCCCCACCACAGACACTGCACTAAGGAGGGCTGGGGGAAGGAACTGTGCTTTTTAAGGGATCCTCATGTAAATAATTGGTCCCCCTTTGAATTGCTTACTTAAATGTAAAATGTTTCTGAAGTGCTGTTGAAATACAAACATATATATGACCACATAGAAGGAAGAAAATGGAACCCAATTATTTAAATATAATAGAGGGAAATGCAATATAAGAAATAAATTCTTGTTCCCTTCTCAAAGGTTCCAAACACAATGTGAAAAACTTCTTTTTATGTGAGTGCCACCAATTGTATGGCATTAATGGGATTAGGAGAAAATAATTTTCCTTTAAAAAAAGTCCCCCAAATAAAATTGTTTAGATAATAACATAAGGAGGAAAGTATTGAATATTATTCATCTAAAAATTGGTATTTCTGATTAACTAAATACCCGCTAATAGAAGAACTGTTTCTTCTTTAAGGCATCATCATGTATAGCCATCCTTATCCAGGAGTGCAAGACCAAGAACAAGCCACGTAAGCAGACATCTCTAGCATGACTACTTTCTTTTGACATAGCTGAGCCTCTGTATAAAGTGCTGTAATTGGAAATCACAATTGTATCTGAATGAATGTCAATCTAGAAGGGCGGGTAATATGTCACTGACTGAGATAAAAGGAAGTTTCTGAAAGAGTGTAGAGTGGGCTTGCCAAGTAGAGCTTGTTGACTCCAGATTCACAGCGTTTGCTGCTTTTATAAGTCAAGTGCTAAGTGCTGCATCGTTTCAACTTCCCTGCATGGCAATTAAGTAGGTTTCTATGCTCAAGAATGATATATCCCTTGCATCAACTGTGTAACCCTTGCAGATGGAGGTTTTTCTATCAAATATCCCTAGTCAATTCAGATGCACTAGAACTACATTTATTCTATAGGGTCACAGCAGAGTCATGTTGGAGATATTATCTGCTGCCTTGTAGGATGCCTTATTTGTGTCACAGCCAACTCGTACTGTTTTGTTGATGGTTTTAGTTATGAATCTTTCTGCAAGGAAGAGTGCCAAAAACTTATGTGTTTTTCTCTCCCTATTGCTCACTCTAGAATCAGCAGTTTAATTGATATTTTAGTGGCACTGTCTATCTTGATGGGCTACTCTGTCACCACCGCCAGCTTTGTCACCTATGTTGTAAGAGAACATCAAACCAAAGCTAAACAGTTGCAGCACATTTCAGGCATTGGTGTGACCTGCTACTGGGTTACAAACTTCATTTATGACATGGTGAGTAACTTAGGTCATTTATTGCAGGAAATAACAGATTAATCTGGATAGAAGACATCAGTTTTCTGTTGAACAGTTATTTACTCTAGTTTGTTCAAATTATGATCACAAAGTCGGGATATAAAGAAAACGACTTGAATCAGACTTATCTTCATCCAAGGGTTGGAGGAAAGATAACTACTTGCCCTCATCTCTCTGGACCATATCAGTTTCCCTAGGGCACTTAAAATGCGGATTCCTGGGCCCCACTCCAGATCTATTAAATTCGTATCTTAGGAGTGAAGCATGGAGAATATGCATTTTTTAAAAAATCCCCCAGGTGATTTTAAGCACACTGAAGTCTGACAGCCAGTACTGTGGAGGAGCAGAAGCTTAGCAGCAAAATATCCTTACCTAATTGTATCAGACAATCAAGCTTATAAAAATTTAATTAACTAATAGTGAAAAATGTGAAGTAGTAGTCCCTGCTGATGACACATTAGAGAAGATTAGTAGGAAAAAGAAGGGATGTAGTTCATTGATAGCTCCCTCATTTGCATAAAATGGTCCCAAGTTCAGATGGTTGTTCTAGACTCCAAACATACCAATGTTGGCCGAAAGCCCAGGATGGGTACCCATGTGCCTGGTGATTATGGTGAAATTGTCAGGGTTGCTGTCAAGATCACTGGCTTAAAGGGTTGGATAGTAATTAACTGCATATCTATATTGTTACTGTATCCAGTGAGGTCTAAAATGTATTTGTTGTAGAAGTGAAATCTAAAAGAATAGTAATGACTGCTCAGGACTTAATAGGAGGTTTAATGTTAAGAAAATTTCAAGTACATACTTCTGTGAAGGTCTACTTAGTACTTTAGGATTCTGTTGTCTTATATCTGGAGCTTATTCCAATTTAAGGGATTCCTCTCCGCCTTGCAAATTAAATTACCACCACCTTCATTGTGTGCATCTTCCGGCAAACTTCTCAGCATTTAATATGATATTTCTACTTGGCAACAAAATGCTAAGTTCTTTGTTCATATACCTGTGATTACAAGGATAGGTGGGACCCACTGCCCTGCTGTTTTGCACAGAGTGGTTCGCACTGATAACTAAGCTTTAGAAATCAACCGTCTGACAGAGTTCCAGCATTCAAAACGAAATCAATACTTTGAGGACTGAATGTAATACCAAGATACCTGGCTGCCTTATCTTTCTCACTGAACCTCTGTCACTGAACCGTCCCAAGCCTCAAAGCCTGGAGGCAGGAACACCAGGGACTCCTTGTATATCTGTAAAGATGGAGATTGGCTTAACCTCATATTGCAGGAGACAATTTCTGAAATGAAATCAATGTAAAATAAGCTGAATGTTACAAGCAATGGGAACATAAATGAAAATTCATTTCTTCACATTTTCTAGGTCAACTTGCAGTTTTAAACTAGATGGGTTATTGATTTTTGAAAAATACTTGTGACATTAAACATATTTTTTGAAAAATACTTGTGACATATTAAACATTGCTTTAAATATTTCCATAGGTTTTCTACTTGGTGCCTGTAGCATTTTCAATTGGTATCATTGCAATATTCAAGTTACCCGCATTCTACAGTGAAAACAATCTAGGTGCTGTGTCTCTCCTACTTCTCCTGTTTGGGTAAGCTGCTGATTAAGCAATGAAAGAAGAACAGAATTGAATGCCGGTAGACACAAATAGCACTAAATCTCATTCGCTAAATTACAATTGTCTTGGGGTTTCATTTGACGTGAGTGACAACTAACAATACATTGTACTTGTTAGTCCACAGTCTGTAAAGTATAATACTTTTGAAAATTAGTGTTAATACCTAAAATTAATAAGCATTTATTGGGTGCCAAGTGTCATGCTTTCTCATTTACATATGGGATCTCATTGACATAAAAATGAAAGCTTTAGAAGGACTAGAAAAGTGTGTGTATGTGTATGAATTTATGTATTGACTAATTATATGAGGATATATAGCATTCTAAAGTGTATAAACATTCATGTATACTTAGTTGTATTTCTCTTTTTATATATGTCTAAGGACACACACGTAATATTGTTAAGCTAATACAGGTAATACAGGTTGATATAATCAATGCTTAGCATAACAAATCTCTCTGTCCTGAATACATAGTAGTAACCCTTAATTAGCAATTGTAGCTGATGGAGGAACTCTGTCTCTAGATCTATTTAATTGCCCCTAAAATTGCTCAAGTTTTTGCTCAAAACAGGCCAGCAAGCTTCTAAGCATACTCTTTCTGTTCAGCTAGACTTGAACAGTGTCATCATTTTTCCTTAACTTTATAAGATTTATACTGATTAAATTCATATTTCTGAGCAACCAAAAAGTCTTGCTTAGTGGGATAATACCATATTCAGGGGGATTAATTTGTAGTTTTAATGATGTAGAACTATTTTTCTTAAAAGAGGCTTTTTACTGTCTTTAAAAACACTCTTTGGATTTGTCAAAAAGGAATGAAAGAGAGATCTAGTTGCAAGGCTTGACAACTCATCCTTAATGGTTATTTTTACTTTGGAAGCCCATCTAAACTTTTATTTTTTGTAAAATAGAATAATTAAGACCTTTTTTTGGAGACAGAATCTCACTCTGTCACCCAGGCTGGAGTATAGTGGCATGATCACAGCTCACCACAGCCTTGACCTCCTGGACTTAGGTGACCCTCCCACCTCAGCCTCCCAAATAACCAGGACTACAGGTGCATGCCACCATGCCTGGCTGATTTTCATAATTTTTTTTTGTAGAGACAGGGTTTGCCAAGTTGCCCAGGCTGGTCTCAAACTCCCTGGGCTCAAGTGATCCACCTGCCTTGGCCTCCTAAAATGTTAGGATTACAGGTGTGAGCCACCATACCTGTCCAAGGCATAATTGTAATTTTTTTTTTGTTTTTACCTGCAGGTATGCAACATTTTCTTGGATGTACTTACTGGCTGGGCTCTTCCATGAAACAGGAATGGCCTTCATCACTTACGTGTGTGTCAACTTGTTTTTTGGCATTAATTCCATTGTTTCCCTGTCTGTGGTGTACTTTCTTTCCAAGGAAAAGCCTAATGATCCGGTAAGGTCCTCTATTACTCTGCTAAATTTCAATGAATTTATCAAAAGCTTCAACATGTTCCAGGTGGAAAGATTTTCTTTATTCTTCAGAAAAGAAGAATATCATTTGATTCTATTAAATTTGGGAGAGGAGAAACTACAGCTTTTAAAATTCTTTTTGGGCCTCATGTAGGCTAATGCCTATCATTATATTTACTGAGTGTCAAAACTATTGACATCTGATAGGGCTTGAGTGGGGTGCCAGAGGTGAAATCAGATGTATTGTGTGACACTACATAAATCATACATCTATTGATCAGCTAAACATCAGCAAATTCTTATGATATGGTGCTGACAAGAACAATGACTTAGTTATATGACTATGAGCTAGGATTCATTTGAACATTCATAGAGAAAAAAACCTAATTCATTCCCTTTCAATCACATATTGGAGACTACTTCATTGTAAGCATCACTTTCCATTCATTGCTGACAATTACGATTAGTGAGAAGAGAGGCACTAACAGTGCCAGGCAATTGAACAGAAAAGAATAGAGAGGAAATGAAGTGAAGTGAGGACTAGACAAGCACACTCTGGGAGAAGGAAGAAAATTCATGAAGTGGAAGTAGTTGGCCCATGTGTGAATAATGTGAAAATGAGCTACCTGCCCCTCTTAGAGACATGTTGGCTCTTTTACTTCATTTCACCATTTTATTCCCTCTCCAAGTAGGGATTACTTTGGGTTCCAAAACTTTACTGTACCAAGTACCTCCCTCCCTCAGGCACATAACGATGCCCTGTATCAGACCCCAACATGCTGGCTAGCCCTACATTCCTGGAATCAAAGGCAGGTCTAGAAATAATTTTGCCAGCCAGGTGCGGTGGCTCACGCCTGTAATCCCAGCACTTTGGGAGGCTGAGATGGGCAGATCATGAGGTCAGAAGATGGAGACCATCCTGTCTAACACAGTGAAACCTCATCTCTACTACAAATACAAAAAACTAGTCAGGCGTTGTGACATGCACCTGTAGCCCCAGCTACTCAAGGGGCTGAGGCAGGAGAATTGCTTGAACCCAGGTTGCAGTGAGCCGAGATCGCGCCACTGCACTCCAGCCTGGGTAACAGAGCAAGACTCTGTCTCAAAAAAAAGAAAAGAAAAGAAATAATTTTGCCTCCAGGGCTAGGTCCAACATTATAGGTTGCCTCAAATAATGCTTTTCTGTTTATATTTCAGTGATAAACATCCACCATTTAGTATACTAAATATGTGTATGCAAATTCAGCCTCCGTGGGAAATAATTGCCAATCTAGATAAGCTTTTCAGGTTCCATTGTTTGTCTACCTCTAGTTTTAAATTCTTGTCAGCTACTGGAAGCTTAACACTGAGTTTTCTTTTTATTTCTCTTATTTCAGACTTTAGAACTTATTTCTGAAACTCTCAAGCGCATTTTTCTGATTTTCCCACAATTCTGTTTTGGCTATGGTTTGATTGAACTTTCTCAACAACAGTCGGTCCTGGACTTCTTAAAAGCATATGGAGTGGAATACCCAAATGAAACGTTTGAGATGAATAAACTAGGTGCAATGTTTGTGGCTTTGGTTTCTCAGGGCACCATGTTTTTTTTCTTGAGACTCTTAATCAATGAATCCCTGATAAAGAAATTCAGGTAAATATAACGAAAACATAACATTTGACATCCAAACAGAGCTCAGTTCAAGCTACTGAGAAAAAAGTCAATAGTCTCAGCTTTTCCATTCGTAACATGGAAATGTTTGGCTCAAAAACTTTAAAAAAATTCTAGCATAATTCACCATTTTATTCTAGTAAATAGTTATCTAAACTTAATATGTGACTGCAAGTATTGCTGTTGGGAATAAAATTAAAGAAGCATAGTTGTTAACCTTCAAGAGATTAAGATACAGTGGTGAAGTGAAAATATGAACATAAAAGATGTAGTCTTTGAGTTTGAAAAAAATGGAAAACACTTTCAAGGCAGAAGTGGGGAAAGAGGATTGAGTGTGGAGCATGTTGGCAATAAGGTTGGGAAAAGAAGACTAAGAAAAAGTGAAGACAGAATCGTAAGTGAGAAGAAATATACCTGCCATTGACCCAGCAATTCCATTTCTGGAATGTTAACATAGAGGCTCACAGATACACAGAATTATGTATATTTAAAGTTATTCATCATAGTAACCATTTCTAATAGCAAAAGAATAGAAACAATATAAATGTCCTTCACTTAGGTGCTAAATTACATATATTAATTAAAATGTTCGCTAATAGAACATTAAGCAGCCATTAGAAATGATGATACAGTTCTCTATGTAACATTTGGAAGTGTCTTTAATATTTATTAATTTAAAAATGCAAGGTTCAGAATTATGTGTAAATATATTGCCATTCAAGTTAAAAAGAAAAGAAATATTAATGCAGATATATCCATAGACTAATTGTGAGTGCCTCTGCTGAGAAGAGTTATATATGGTTGAAGATCACCACTTTTCACTATATATTCTTCGGTACCATTTAAATTTTAATGCCATGTATGTGTATCATCTGTTGACAAATAAAATTTTAAGTAAATAATAATAGTGGAAATCAAAGAGCAGATATAGAGAAATAGAGCATATTTAAGAAAGAAGTATTACAATTGAATTAGAATATATGTAATGAAAAAGTAGAAGTTACAGTTTAAAATGTAGTTGGGAGATTATGGAATCTCTTAAATGCTTGGTAAAGAGATAGGGTTTGGGCTTTATTCAACAAATAAATGGACATTGATTAAGACTTTTTAAACAGAGAGAAACATGATGAAGTTGTGCTTGAAGAAGTATAATTTTGTAGATGTAGTGCAGATTGAAATGGAAGAGTTAGAGACCCTGAAGCAGTTTTAGGCTCCTGGAGAAAGCTAGGTGAGAAGTAAAATCCTACAAGGGGAATAGGACTAGGCAGAGAATAATCCATGATAGGGTGTTATAAGGTGTGATGGCTCACGCCTGTAATCCCAGTACTTTGGGAGGCCAGCACTCACCTGAGGTCAGGAGTTCAAGACCAACCTGGCCAACATGGTGATACCCCCATCTCTACTAAAAATACAAAACTTAGCTGGGCGTGATGGTGCATGCCTGTAATACTAGCTACTCAGGAGGCTGAGGCACAGGAATCACTTGAACCCCGGAAGCAGAGGTTGCGGTGAGCCAAGATTGCACCACTGCACTCCAGCCTGGGTGACAGAGTAAGACTCTGTCTCAAAAAAAAAAAAAAGAAAAAGTCATTTCCAGTCTTTGGAGACTGACTATATGATTTTAGAATAAGGAAGATTTGAACAAAACATTACAGTTGGGGTCTTTGGGGTTCTCATCAGAAGAAACAGGGACATTGGGAAGAAAGCCTAGATTATTATTTTTTTTCTTTTTTTTTGTATTTGTTAGCCAAGATATTGAAGTGGGTTTGGGACTTAATGAGTTTGCAGGGCTGATAACCTTAAAATACTGGCTAGATCCTACGTGAGACATTAACAGTAAATCAAGTACAAAATAACAATAATATTCATAGTATTGATGATTATAAATGTAGATATATCTGCTGTATAATATTGTGCCTATAGTTAACAATACTGTATTGTGCACTTAAAGTTTTGTTAAAAGGGCAGATCTTATGCTGTTTCTAAAATTTTTTTAAAAGTAGAGAGGCTTTTAAAATTTGATTTAAAAACATTTTTTTTGTTTTTTTTAAGACAGAGTCTTGCTTTGCTGGCCAGGCTGAGGTGCTGTAGTGGGATTTCGGCTCACTGCAACCTCTGCCTCCCGGGTTCAAGCAATTCTCCTGCCTCAGCCTTCCAAGCAGATGGGACTATAGGCATGTGCCACTATGCCTGGCTAATTTTTGTATTTTTAGCAGAGATAGAGTTTTGCCATGTTGGCCTGGCTTGTCCCAAACTCCTGACTGCAGGCGATCTGCCTGCCTGAGCATCCCAAAGTGCTGGGATTATTGGTATGAGCCACTGCACCCAGCTGAGAGGATTTTTTAAAAAGATGATCATTGGTCTTAGCTTTGTAGGTGATGAGTTTCCTAATGCCTGTGGAGTTCCTTAGTTCCTCTTTTAGGAATCAACCTTCAAACACATACTCACTTCCTTATTACTGAAATTGGAATTATAAATCTTAACAGTGGACCTGTAAACATTTAAGGCAGGGAGAACAAAAGCTGTTTCCCAAATATCATAGTGAATACAGTAAAGAGAGTCTATACAGATTTCTTATGTTATCTGAGTAGCATAATTGATTACAACTGTAAAAGATGTCTAATGATGAGTAGTATGCTGTTAGTGACATGAAAACCTATTAAAACCTGTCAGAATTGAGTGGTGTCATTTCAAAATTACTGATGTAAAATCACTGGGTCCATTTTTAGGCTCTTCCTCAGAAAATTTAATTCTTCACCTGTAAGGGAGACAACAGACGAGGATGAAGATGTGCGGGCTGAGAGGTTAAGAGTTGAGAGTGGTGCGGCTGAATTTGACTTGGTCCAACTTTATCATCTCACAAAGACCTACCAACTTATCCACAAAAAGATTATAGCTGTAAACAATATCAGCATTGGGATACCTGCTGGAGAGGTAAAAAACTGTGTTTTGTCTACCTGTCCTTTTCGTTGGCATACTACGTGACAAGTTAAAATCTTAATTGCCTGGGCACGGTGGCTCACACCTGTAAGTCTCAGCACTTTGGGAGGCTGAGGTGGGCAGATCACTTGAGGTCAGGAGTTTGAGATCAGCCTGGCCAACATGGTGAAACTGCGTCTCTACTAAAAATACAAAAATTAGCTAGGCGTGGTGGTACACATCTGTAGTTCTGCCTAGTCAGGAGGCTGAGGCAGGAGAATTGCTTGAACCAGGGATGTGGAGGCTGCAGTGAGCCAAGATCACACCACTGCACTCCAGGCTAGGCAACAGAGTGATTCCATCTCAAAAAAAGAAAAAAATCTTAATTATTTTCCCACAGTTTTTTCTAGCAATATAAAAGTTAATCTGAATATTTCCATGGGAAAAAATAAACACATGCATATATATATATATATATATATATACATACATACACATATCTATACATACACATGTATATGTGTATACATATACAGTCATCCCTCTGTATCCATGGGAGACTGGTTCCAAGGATATCAAAATCCACAGAAATCCACAGATGCTCAAGTTACTGACATAAAATAATGTAGTATTGCATATAATCTATGCACATCCCACTGTACACTTTAAATCATCTTTAGATTGCTTATAATACCCAGTGCAATGTAAATACTATGTAAATAGTTGTTGTAGTGTATTGTTTAGGGAATAAGAACACAGGAAGTCTGTACATGTTCAGTACAGATGCTTTGTTTCCCCCCGAATATTTTCAATCCATACTTGGTTAGATCTAAAGATTAGAAACCCACGGGTAAGAAGGGCTGACTGTATATATATTGTACACATGTCCAGGTATGAAGTTGGTGCAAAAGTTAATATTATGTACCCAATGAGACTTCCCAGTAGGCAGAAGGAATTCAACAAGTCCTACCCCACAGCAAGTCCTGGGCCCGTTCCTACTGTCCACTTGCTCTGGGGTACATTTTGGACAGGAAGCCCGTTCAGGGTGCTGTATTCAGCCTTTCACTTCCATTCCTCCTCAAAAAACATCATAAAGACATCAGTTTTCAGAAGTGAGGTCCTAGTACTGCATCTGTTTATTTATATGCTTGCCATTTTCACAGTAGCAATATTAAGTAAGGCAGCATTGGAAAGAGAATGCAAATATGGCTACGCCACTTAGTTTTCCAAGCAGAGCTGCAAACTACACGCATCAAATTTATTTGACAATATGAAAAAACTATTGCCTCAATAGCTTATTCAGTAAAGTTGTGACTTTGTGTAAATAATGTGAAATCTATAAATATAATTACTTTGTTGGGATAGCAGATCTTATTTGTGGGGTATTTGATCATGTCACAGAGAGGGATGATATAACATAAATATGTAAAATAGGTCCTATGTGTGTGTGTGTGTATATATATATATATATATATATATATATATAAATGTTTAGATGGTTAAAGGAAAAAGGATACATATTATCCATTTGTTTTAGAAGAGAAAGTTTTATCAAGAGCACTACACTATCCATGAATAATTCCAGTGATTTATTTTTCTCAGTAATTTATTTCACCCAGAGAGAAGAGGGAAAGAGATACAAAAGCAATATGTCATGGGTTTGGACTAAGGTTTACATCTTCTTTTTCTCCCTCAAACCAGTGTTTTGGCCTTCTTGGAGTGAATGGAGCAGGAAAGACCACTATATTCAAGATGCTGACAGGAGACATAATTCCTTCAAGTGGAAACATTCTGATCAGAAATAAGACTGGGTATGAAAAGCTAATGCTTCCATGTACTGGGTACAATGTAATTTAATGAGAAAAATAATTGAAATGAACATTTATGTTATTTTGTGGTGATATTTTTCAATCCTTAGAGGAGAAAAAACTATTAAGGTGGGTGGAAATGTTTAAACGTTTAAGTGTGAATCTGATAGTGGGGTTATTTTATCCCTTTTATCAAAGTCACTGACCACCATGACCAAAATAGAGCTACCTTCCTGGCATTTGGGAACCAGGAGGGATGAATCTTTTGAAATTCATCTGTGTTTTTGATTCTCTCAATTCAGATCTCTGGGTCACGTTGATTCTCACAGCTCATTAGTTGGCTACTGTCCTCAGGAAGATGCTTTAGATGACCTGGTAACTGTGGAAGAACATTTGTATTTCTATGCCAGGGTACATGGAATTCCAGAAAAGGATATTAAAGAAGTGAGTACAAGTGTGAAAAACTAGTTAATTTGAAACCATTATTGTTTCTGCAGTCATCCCCCTTGCCCCACAATTCCCCACAAAACCAACTGGAAAACTATGTCATTTCCTTCTGGCAGTGGCAAAGGCAATGAGTCCCTCTTAGTTCGGTCTTCTGTATTACATATGCACCTATAAAGTTAGCTTTACAAACTCCTTGCCCCGTGTTTGTTCAGTTACCCTTTGAAGAACTATATCAAATAGAGGATCACACTTGCATTAGGCTCTGGGCTAAGCATTGGTTGGTGATGTCTGTACATCTTTTAGTGTTTGGATTAACACTGACACATAGCATTAATGGCAAAATGCCCAAGCAAAATAGATTAGTTTCCACTTTGGTTTCTGATCTGTGGCTTTATATCTCCCTGCAACTGTTTGCCATTTTAATGAGATGGCTAACCCTTAGGGCAGTTTCTTCTGCTTTTGCAATCCTGAGGACCTGTTGTTTAAGTTCAGCTAGGATTTCATTATTTGCCAGGACTATTTAACTACAGAAATAACTACAAGAACTCATGCTTCCTAATGTGCTAAAGTTTTGATATTGGGTCAGTTTTAAATAGACTTAAAGCCTTTGTGACAACTCACCCCTCAGTAAGAAGAAAGAGGAAGCAGTGATAACAGTCGGTGTGAACCTTGCCTTGTGAATTCTGTTTTAGCTCTATTAAGCCTTACTAGAGAATCTTGTGGTCACGCAGCAGAAAGCTCAATCTGCAATTGTAAACACACGGACCTATTTGGTGGGGGAGGGAATCCCATCTGAAAATAAGCCTCTAAAGAAATCTCTTTAAATAAACTATGAATCCTTAAGTGATTCTTTGAAAATAAAAATAAAATCTATGTTGAATTTAAGTGTTTTCATTTTTTCCAGATATATTCTCCATGATAAAATTTTCTTCCCATGACCATCTTTTTTCCATTTAGTGCTTCAAGGGTTTTGGCACAGGAAGGTCAACCTAGTTCCTCTTTTATTGCCCACAGATTGTTCATAAACTCCTTAGGAGACTTCACCTGATGCCCTTCAAGGACAGAGCTACCTCTATGTGCAGTTATGGCACAAAAAGAAAATTATCCACTGCCCTGGCCTTGATAGGGAAACCTTCCATTCTACTGCTGGTAAGAGAATCATTATTTAAAAAGAATACTCCATAATTAGAACAACATATCTGACAGTGCATGTTAACATTTCATCATCATCACGTCAACATTTATTGAGGTCTCACTATGTGTTAGCTATTATACAAAGCACTTTATGTGTACTATCTCAATGAAGGAATTTATATCAGTAAATAGTTACCATAACAATATGCCCTCAAAATGTTTTAACTGAAAGCAATGGCTTAGTGCGTTTCAGAGGAAACACTGGCATGGAAATGGTAAGTGAAACAAATTCAGGATACTCATATAAGTAAGTAAAGTTATGGGACATGGTAGAATTTGATTCCCACCTATTGAAGAAATCATCTCTCTCTATTAGGAACTCAGCAGGTGAACTCACATTTTCCAGCTTCAACTATGGAGGACAGGCACATTTTAGGACAATGTGTTGTGCTAAAATTTTATTTGCTTGTTACTTAAAAATATGAGTTATCTAGCTTAGGATGTGATGGATATCATATTATTTCATCTGAACTGGGGGATGGGTAGGGTGGGGAAGAAATGAATTCCACATTTACATTTTTCTTAAGAGCTGGAAAATTTAATTGATCGCCTGGAAATATAAATTACATCTAGTAGTGATGTAATATTCTGCACCCAAGTCTAACTTTGTGGAAGAGTGTTTATTTCAGAGAAATACACTTGCCCTTATTTTAGAAAATCCCCATCATTCAGGGACCTCCAAACTCATAAAGAGCCTTAACTATAAGGAATCATAATGCAGTTATAAGTCACCACATTATTTCAGGGATTAAGTCATAGAGTGGATCAAATCATTTAAACTGCCAGATAGAATGATGCACAGCCCATCTTTCTATAATACCAAAAGCTTATAATGCATTATATCTCTGCCATTCAACGCTTATAATGGAATTGTATTGTGTAAATGTTCCTTAAATTGAACAAAACAATCATTAGGCACCTCTATGAAATAACAGATGTAAAGTACTTTAAAATGTTAAAAGTTTTCTATTAACATTATGTATTAATGAACCAAACTGAAATATAGACTATGAAAGATACCAAGTTTTCTTCTGTATGCATCTACTTAATATGCTGTCTTCTTCAAAAATAGGAGCAATGACAATGTATTCTTTGTTTTGCCAAATTAACACTGATTTCTTTATTTTTAAAAAATTATTTAACTACAATTTTAATTGACACATAATAATTACAGTGTGATATTTTGATTCCTATATACAATATGCAATGATCAAATCAGAGTAATTAGCTTATCTATCACCTGAAACATGTATCCTATCCTTGTGTCGGGAACATTCAAAATCCTTTCTTCTAATTATTTGAAAATATACAATAAATTATTGTTAACTATAGTCAACCTACAGTGCTACAGATCACTAAAACTTATTCCTTTTGTCTAGTTGTAATTTTGTATTCATTAACCAATCTCTATCCTCCTTTCCCGGCTACCCCTCTAGCCTCCAGCAATCACTATTCTGCTCTTTACTTCTGTGAGCTCAACTATATTAGCTTCCATATAATCCATTCCTTTCAAATTTAACACCTTTCTGTGAAAACAAGCCTCTAGTTATGTACATATTTTTGTTACAAGTATATTTTTAAATTTTTACCTAATCTTGACCTATAATTTGTTTTTTTAACCATCTGTCAAAATCTGTTATTGTGTTTAGATTATCCATTGCTACATTTTCTAATTTTATGTCTGAATGATTTTTCATAACATAATTTACTTTGAAAAATAATGTATATCTTTCTACTTGGCAATTTCTGCAAATCTTGTTTTTATTTCCCAAGGAGTGTTAAATTTCAATTAATAACAGAAAACTAAAAAGATACCTCAAACAAATTAACTGAAATATCAAATTATGTTCTTTCTGCTTCACATAGCATATTATCACTCATAGCCACAATTCTGCTATTAGAAGCAGAGTGGTAATCTTGTTAATATGGCTTATATATATGTGGCAAGGTAGAATTAAATGTAAAAACTCTGCTTTGCCAGTAATTGAAGTGGATTTTTTTTCCAAAGAAACGTAAGAGACGGAAGTAAAGTAACAGGATGTCAACTTCAGGGAGACACTTTTTAAAACAGATTGACAATTTTAAATGATTAATTTTGAGCTTTTCGACAGCAGCAGAAAGAAGCCTATTAAGTATAAAACAAGTTAGTCACGGGACCTCAAAAAGTGATCTCTGTTCTAGGGAAGTGAAACACAGTGATTCATGTAAAGAACTTCATCAAAATTTAATTAATTTGATAAATTTTTCTTGTAACTTTCTATTAAGGATGAGCCGAGCTCTGGGATGGATCCGAAGTCGAAACGGCACCTCTGGAAGATCATTTCAGAAGAAGTACAGAACAAATGTTCCGTCATCCTCACGTCTCACAGGTAAACTGAGTGGAATCTTTAAAGTGAATCCACACAATCTTAGGATGACAGATGGGAAAAGGTAATCCTGTATAACATATATGTAGACGATGAATGCCCACAATTGTATCAAACTATTTTATGTTTATAGTCATAGAAGCAATTCAGGCAGGTTTCGTGGTGAGAATACAATTCCTGTGGTAGGACAGCGTCTAAGGTCTATGCAGTCTTTTTAACATCAAATTTCTCATGACTTACGGCCCTCTAAATTCATCTATGGCTCCCTATTGCCTGCCAAAGTTCAGAATCCTTAGGCTCAACATGTGAGGCCCTCTATTCTCTGGCCTCATCTTAAATTCTCAGTCTTTTCCCCTGCATACCCTCTCCTATCAGTCAATCTGAACGACTCCTGGTTCTGTATTCTTCCCATCTCCAGGCCCCTTCTCTGGCTGTGTTTTCTACTTGAAATAGTCTTTTTTTTTTTTTTTAAGACAGAGTCTCCCTCTGTCACCCAGGCTGTAGTGCAGTGGCATAATATCCGCTCACTGCAATCTCCACCTCCCAGGTTTAAGCGATTCTCCTGCCTCAGCCTCCCACGTAGCTGGGACTACAGGTACTGACCACCATGCATGGATAATTTTTATATTTTTAGTAGAGGTGGGGTTTCACCATGTTGGCCAGGCTGGTCTCAAACTTCTGACCTCAAATGATCCACCCACCATGACCTTCCAAAGTGCTGGGATTACAGGCATGAGCCACCATGCCCAGCCTGAAATGGTCTTTTCACAAAGTCTCTCCAAGTTCTAATCTTACCAGTCCTTCCAGACCAGCTCACATGCCTCTCCTCCATGAAGCGGACACTTCCAATCAGCTAAGTATAAGAGACATTAAATCATTTGATCTGTGCTTCTCTTATGAGGATGGCCTTGTCTTATAATTTATATTAAGTTTATGTTTGTATTATAATTGTCATATAGTAGGAAAAGTCTTCAATTTGCTTATTATCAAGAAACTTGTTTATATCGTAGCTTTGCCCCAGCATACTGGAGCCAATCATTTAATTTCCATTAACTGTTGTATGAGGTGGACAGGGTAATACCTAAAATTACCTCCAATTATAATAGACCATGAAATTAGAGCCTGTATAATCAAGTATAGGCTAACTAGTTATAAATCCAAAAATAGGAAGGCCAACAGAATATGGGGTGTGAAGCATAATGAAAAAAACTTAGTGTTATTTTGAAAACATTTCTGAGAAAGTGTAGGTCTCGAATCAAAGCTTGAAAGAAATATTAGGTTTGATGGAGGGGGCATTCCCGGTGAAAGAGAGATGGCCTTGAGTTTTAGAAGAAACAGTAATAAACCTTATCTGAAGACATTTAATTTATATTTTAAAAGATTGTTTTTTGTTCTCCTTTAAGAGAACTAAAAACTAAAAGAGAATCAAGAAACTAGGCCAGGCATGGTGGCTCATGCCTGTAATCCCAGCACCTTGCATGGCCAAGGCAGGAGGATTGCTTGACCCCAGGAGTTCAAGACTGGCTTGGGCAACATGGCAAGACCCCCATCTCTACAAAAAAAAATAAAAATAAAAATTAAAATTAAAATATTAGCCAGATGTGGTGGTGCACGTCTGTTGTCCCAGCTACTCAGGAGGCTGAAACAGGAGGATCATTGGAGCAAAGGAAGTCAAGGCTATAGTGAGCCATGTTGAAGCTACTGCACTCTAGCCTGGGCAAGAGTAAGACTCTATCTCAAAAAATAAAATAAAGAAAAGAAAGCAACTAAAATAGTATTTCCAAGTGCCATAATGAAACAATTATGTTTATGCTCATGAACTTCAACCCAAGTTTTCTGTGCCCTGAATATAACCCTTCTCTGTCTTTTAGCATGGAAGAATGTGAAGCCCTCTGTACCAGGCTTGCCATTATGGTGAATGGAAGGTTCCAATGTATTGGATCTTTGCAGCACATAAAGAGCAGGTGACGAACAAATGCCATTGTTTAACAGATGGTAGTAGGTCATTAATCTGATGGTGCTCTACTCAGGTTCAAGGATTATCTCAGCAGCCTGAGTAGTAAAACTACAATGGACAAGCCAATCTTTGGAAGCTAGTCATTGACTCACCTTAAATTTAAATTATTTTATTGGTGATTTGATGAATTTTTACTTAAATATTTTAGTTAACTCAAATTTATTTAATGCATAAGTTTAACTCATAAATGTATTTTAGTTAACTCATAAATTTAGAAGGCCAAAGCTAAAAAAATAAGTAAGTAATAAATAATTCACAACCAAAATACTCTCAGTTCTAGTATTTACCCAATAATAAATTAGATCTTGACAAGTAAATGAAGGCATAGATTATATCTAGCGTATTCATTTGCCATCTGCACAGGCTTTCAGTAAGCTACTTAACATTCGTACCACATTCAAAACCTTTTAATCAAGAATACATTGTAGAAATGAGCATAAATATCATATTACTATCAGATTTAAATTGATAGTTGATAACACCAGAGTGTACATGCATTTATACATATCTGTGTTAATCTGCAAACTTCAGAATATTTTATACTTTTCTCTGTAACAAGTTGACTTTCTTGCAAGATAGTATTGACCAAAACAAGGAAAAAAGGAATGAAAGAGGCATTATGTTGCTCTTACAGTCTGTTGTGACTTCTTTACAAACTCTATTCTTGGTGCAAACAGTTAGCTAACACATTGATTTAATAGTTATTTTTAAAACCCAATAACTCTAATTTTTACTGTTGACACCAAATCTCCAGTGGCCTGCTTCTCAAGACCTTGCTTACTTTAAGCTAAAAAGTATCTAACTGCAGAAATTGACATCCGTTGCCAATTCATGAATGTCATAGAAAGCCAAGATTTTATGTTTTCTTTTTAACACAATTTTTGCCCAAAGACTCTGATTTTATATAGAGATAGAAAAAAATAAAAAATCATAGCAGTACACTATTTCCAGTTTGCAACATGCCCTGAACTTTTATGGCAAAATGACAGTCTTTATATAAAGAAAGGGGGCTGTAATGGTTGGCTTGGGTCCTGTTTCATTATCTAGAATTTCAGGGGAGCTATTTCAGCAAAATGTAACTCATATCATATTTCGCACTTTTTCTTTCTAGGTTTGGACGAGGATTTACTGTCAAGGTTCACTTGAAGAATACCAAAGTGAGCATGGAGACCCTCACGAAGTTCATGCAGCTGCACTTTCCAAAAACATATTTAAAAGTAAGTGATTGATGGCTGGGTACAGTGGCTTATGCCTGTAATCTCAGCACTTTGGGAGGCCATGGGGGCGATCACTTCAGGTCAGGAGTTCGAGACCAGCTTGGCCAACGTGGTGAAACCCCATCTCTACAAAAAATACAAATTAGCTGGGCGTGATGGCACATGCCTGTAATCCCAGCTACTCAGGAGGCTGAGGCAGGAGTATTGCTTGAACCAGAGAGGCAGAGGTTGCAGTGAGCTGAGATCATGCCACTGTACTCTAGCCTGGGTAACAGAGTGAGGCTCTGCCTCAAAAAAGAAAAAAAAACCAACAATGTAAGTGATTGTCTTGCCTTTTGATCTTGACTAATTTTAATAGTAATAATCTAATATCATAGCAATGTTTGCGATTTCCAAGTGATTACAACTTTACTATTAATTTTAATATATTTATTAGTTCAAGATGTGTAAGATATGCCAAAGCATACTTAGTATGAAAAAATAGTATCTTCAATTAATTATATATTTTTGTAGCTATTTAAAGTTAACATAGTTCTTTCACACACATGTATTTTTATTTCTTCTTCACAAAGGATTTATGATCATATTGTATTAGTTTTCAAGTTATATACCGTACTAGTCTACTCATTATATACATTAGGGAACTGAGGTATGACAGGTATTATATGACCAAGGGCATTTCTTCCTAGGGAAAAAAAAAACAAAATACAGAATTCCAGAATGATCATCTTCTTTTCCCCCCTCATTTGAAAGATAAGCCCACAAAAGTTGGAGCAGGACTGAGTAGAAATCAAGTTCTGGACTAGATGAAATATTGTATAATTGATTTCATCTCACATATGCATAGGCGTGGGACTGACACACATGGATATATGTATAGATACCTAACATAGCACATAATTAAAATAAATGTACTTGACTGGAAAAGTTATCATTATCACATCTTTGATATACAGGCAATTTGTAGAAGATGATGATGGCAAATGATTGTTTTTGAAAGGAAACTAGATGTGAAAGGAAATCAGATATGGAATGATAAAAATAAATTGGAAAGTCTAGGGCTGAGGCCCAGTTGTGCCCATGTGATTCCCAGCAAGACATTTAAAGTCTCTGAGCCTCATTTTTCTCATTTGTAAATAGGAATACAGGAGTGTCCCTGTATCCATGAGTGTTACATTCCAAGACTTCCAGTGGATGCCTGAAACTATAGATAGTACGAAATCTGGTACACAGTATGTTTTTTCTTATATAGAAACAGACAGGTAGCTTCTACAACATAGATACCCTGGACAAAGGAATAATTCACGTGCCAAATGGAGTAGTGCAAAATTAGATCACACTACTCAGAAAGGCATGCAATTTAAAACTTATGAATTATTTTTGTGTTTTTCCATTTAATAATTTTGAAACTTGGTTGATAACAGGTAACTGAAATAAGGGAGTACTACTATAATAACATTTACTTCACAAAACTGATGTGAGAAATAAATGATAAAGTATACGCAAAGACACTCTATAAATTATGACACGATGTTAATTTGAAGTGATTTTAGAGAAAATAAACTGCATTTTAAAAAGAATTATTTTATCTTCATAAAACCTCTGCCTTAAAAAGAATTTTTTTAAGACACAGGGTCTTGCTATGTTGCCCAGGCTAGAGTGCATGATCATAGCTCACTGCAGCCTTGAATTCCTGGGCTCAAGGAATCCTTTCGCCTCTGCCTCTCCAGAACTAAGCATATAGGCATGTGCCACCATGCTCCACTAAGTTTTGTATTTTTTGTAGAGACAGAATCTCACTGTGTTGCCTAGACTGGTCTTGAACTCCTGGCCTCAGGCAATCTTTCTGCCTTGGCCTCCCAAAGCACTGGGATTACAGGTGTGACTCACCGCACTTGGCCTAGTTTTCACAATTCTTATCAAAGCTTATTTTCTATGATCTAAATCTAAATCAAATTTAAAAGTAAAATGACATCTTTCTTGCAAAAATTGTATTGTTAGTAACGCTTTTTCTTTTTGTGGATTTCTCTGTTGAAATCTGTGTTGTTTCACTGAGTGATGAAATTACATTCTCCCTGGTCTGTTCTTCATGGGACCAGGGCTATACAAGGCAAATGCAGCGATAATAAAAAGTCTGATTTGACCCTAAGCAGACCACTCTTTACAAACCTGTGGTGGTTTCTAGACGTCTAGAAAGAAAATAGCCAAAACAACAGTCTGAGAGCAAAGGTAGGCAAGATGGCCTGATTGTAGTAACAGATATAATGCAACTACATGTGGATGGGAGATGCTAAGCAATGCACAAAGGAGGAGGAGAAGGGTCCTAAATCCAGACTGCCCATGTGATTCCCAGCAAGACATTCCCATCAAGACTGAAATACATGGTCTTGATCTGATTCATTGGGGTCACAGAGGTAGATTCTGGAATAAGAAAATGTCCTGATCCCACTCGTATTAGCCAAGATTATCCCAGCTGCTTCGTGCCAGGAAGTAAGTGTACACAGAGTTTCTTGGCTTCTGAAGAGGCTGTTGCAGTAACTAAGATGTGGAGTAATAAGCATCAAGTTAATAATATTGGTGGTGCAAATAGAGAGGAAAGGTTACATTTGAGAGGTATTTTAAAGGAAAAATAAATAAGATCTAGTAACTGATTAAATATCCCGAAAAGCAAATTGTTAAAGATACCCCAAGGCAATAAAAATGGTTTATACTAAGTAGATGGTGATGCTAGTGACCAAAATACTGAAATTGAAAAGAATTTTAGGGTGAATTGGGAAAAGAATGAGCTGTCATTTGAAGGCGGTTCAATGCTTTTGAAGTCTACTGTCTTTAGCCAATATAAATGGAACTGCTAATTTTTACCCTTTTAGAACAATTGTAACACAAAAATGAAATGTCTTAAAATTGAGCACTGAGAAGGGGTATGTGAGATGAGCGTAATGTGACATGTGAAATACCATTCCACAGATTCTTTCCCAAGCAAGATTATAATGACTTTATAACGTCACATGAATAAATGCTTTGGAGTTGTCATTAACTTTTAAATTTGTTTTCTCTTTGACATTCACAAAACTTTCCTCTCATCTTTGCAAGCTCTTAGTTTCACTATATACTGTAGCATCATTTTCAGTGGAATAAATTCAATATTTTCCTGAACTCCTTGTACAGTTATGTCTAGCCATGTCAATATTACCAGACATTGCAAACTAAATTTTTTTCCTTTGGTTCCCATAGGATCAGCACCTCAGCATGCTCGAGTATCATGTACCAGTCACGGCAGGAGGAGTCGCAAATATTTTTGATCTGCTAGAAACCAACAAAACTGCTTTAAATATTACAAATTTCTTAGTGAGTCAGACTACTCTGGAAGAGGTAAGATATATACATACATAATCAATGTGCACAATGTCACATATTATGATGCATTCTGGTTATTTCTTTTTAATAACATTCAATTTGTTTTTAATTGAATTAATATCTAATCTTGCACCTGAAAAACTTAGCAAAGAGCCTAATTTTTAACTTAATTTGGGGATATTTTAAAAAAGATGTGAAAGATTAACTTTTCCATTTGATAAGACATCTATATCTATAAAGTTAATTATACGTATACATAAAGCAAAAAGATAAAACCAAAACCCCACTATTTTCACATACATAACAAACAGCTGTTAACACTTTCCTTCCTTCTTCCATGGTAGGGTTCATAAAGAACATTTCTACTGATTGGCTTCCTGGATTAGAGTTGGATAGGGTAATTAGAATTTGGTGCCAGACCTTTAGATCTGTTAAATTCAGGCAATTAAAGTGGTAAATGTAGAATCCTTCCCATTCACTTACATCATCTGTCTTAATTACATTTGCATTCAATAACTAGAGACTTATTAGGTCATCCTTTATCACCTTTGTACTGTCTTAATTTTGCACAGCTCAACCAACATGACATATAGTAAGTTGGATTATATCTGTTATTGGACTGGGTCTGAAAATAAGGCTGTTAGGGGTCAGTATATGGTGCTGCATTTGATGCACAACTTTCCTTGTGGAACTTTAGGCATTTTAATGGGGGGTTTAGACAATCATGACTTTGCCGAAAATGAAGACTTAGTCTTTGACTTATGACCAACAACCAGCACCGTGGCAAAAAATAGACTCTTGATAGATATTGGATGAAACTATGACTAATAGTTTTAAAGACTTTAAACAAAGTGAAAAGATCTGCCTGTTAAGTAATTGGCTTACTGAAATTTTATCTTAGTGCATTAACTCTTGAAACTAGTGAAATTTCTCTCAACATTTCTACATAATCATTCAATAAGGGCATAGGACTGGGCTCCCTGTTTATCATAGGAGCCATATCTGTCTCATAGAGATGTCAATGTAGATCATATGAATGCAGAAATGTGGCTATAGAAATAGTCAACTATGGCTTCAGATTGACATGATTATAAATAAAGTCACAGTCATAAATATGGTCATAGACATAGGTGCTGTTTTCAAATTCCAGGTGATTTGATTTTCTGAAAGGACTCCTAGTGCAAGCGTGTATATATGTGTAGGCAGGCCCCTATAGACTCTAGTTTTATAAAGCTAGGGTTTGGATTTTATAAGGTCCTGCCCACACAGATATATACAGGCTTGAACTAGGAGAGAGGAGAGAGAGGGGAGAGAGTAGACGGGAGAGACAGAGAGAGAGAGAGAGTAAAGAGTGGTGGGGGTTGGGGGGGAGAGGGAAGAAGGGAAGGAGGGAAGGGAATAATTCATTATTAACTTCATTTCTTCCTTTGGCTTAGCAGGCACTAATGACTTTATTTTCCCTGAAAAATCAGGTTTTCATCAACTTTGCCAAAGACCAAAAGTCCTATGAAACTGCTGATACCAGCAGCCAAGGTTCCACTATAAGTGTTGACTCACAAGATGACCAGATGGAGTCTTAACACTTCCAGCAAATAACCTCAGCATATGACACCAATGGCTTCATTTTGAAGAAAAGCCACAGAGGATACACTTCCACAAGATATCTTCATTTTAAAGTATTATAATGTATGGAAAGTTACAATTGTGTAAGACTAACAATTATAAAAGGAAATGTTTCCTTCTAAGGTCAGTGAGTGTTGTTGCTACTGAAACGAATTCTTGTATACTCAACACTGTGAGCATGCCAATGTATATGCTGGTGATTCTTATGCAAAGCTGACGCCACCTCAAGATGACTATCTTAATTTATTACTTTCAATAAAAAGACAGCTTAAAAGGCATGGATATTAGTAGTTGAAAAATAAGAGTGGAGAAGAAAAGTCAGGTGGTTTCTGGCAGGTACCACCCGGCAAACAAACAAAATAATTTATTGCCAGAAACTACCAGAATGAACATCATCATGAATACATGACTCTGCTGTGATGTGTAAACTGCTAAGGGCCAAATGAACATTTGCAGAGCAGTGAGCACAATGTTTACAATGTATGTGTATGTTACTTTCAGCACCTGTGAATGTGTGGGGACATACTGAACCCGAAAAAGTGTCAAGGATGCAACAGAGAGGGCAGTTTACCCTGGTGGTAAACGGAACCTAGATTCACTCCTGCCATGCCTTGCCAATAGTAAGCTGCAGGGTGGAGCAAGAAGTCACTTGCTCTGTGGGGGGGAGGAGGGGAGAATGGGTGTGTCAGCTGGGTAGCTACAAACCCTGAAAAGAGAATCCATGTACTGCTGGCAGACAATATTTTTTAAAAGCTCTTTCAGAAACCCTCGTATTTTGGGTTTCTCCTCAGGAAACATTCCTGTGGAGGGAAAATGAATATGAAGATAATTTTCAGCTTAATTATCTGGCTGACCCAGAATCGTGTGTATGGCTATAGGATAGACTTCTTTTTTTTTCTTTTTTTTTTGAAGCAGACAGAGACTCACTCTGTCGCCCAGGCTGGAGTGGCACCATCTTGGCTCACTGCAACCTCCGCCTCCAGGGTTCAAGCGATTCTTCTGCCTCAGCCTCTTGAGTAGCTGGGAATACAGGCATGCGCCACCACACCCAGCTAATTTTTGTATTTTTAGTAGAGACGGGGTTTCACCATGTTGGCCAGGCTGGTCTCGATCTCCTGACCTCGTGATCTTCCCGCCTGAGCCTCCCAAAGTGCTGGGATTACAGGTGTGAGCCACAGTACCTGGCCTAGGATAGACTGCTTAATAATGTCAAGTGGCATGGCCCTGGGGAAAGGTGCTTTATGTACCGTGTGGGTTTGTGTATGTGTATGTGTGTGTGCGTGTGTGCGCGCGCGCACACACGTGCACATGTGGGTGTATGTGTGGGTGTGTGTCTATACAAGCTTGTCAGCTTTGGCATGACTGTTTCGAAAACCAATAAACCCAAAGTTTAGAAAAACTCATTCATGTTGTTATTTCATTTGTTAGGGAAGACAAAGGAACCTAAAAATGAGGGTCATGTGGCCCACAAAGTTTCACTTGGTCTGGCCCCTGTTGGCCTCTCTACCCTCATCCCCATCTTTCTCTTTGGCCCTTTGGGATCTGGCCATGCTGCCACTTCCCAGTTTTTCCAGTGCTCCACAGTCCTTCCCATCTCCAGACCTTTGCACAGGCTGTTTTGCTGGGAATGCTCTTCCTCCCACACTTTTCACCTGGCTAACAGTCTTCAGAAATGTCATACTTTCTCAGAGAAGCCAGACCGCCCGGCTTTCTCATTTTAAATCCAGTCCACTGTTCTAATAATAATATATACTTTGTTGTTCCTCCCAACCTCCTACTTTTCTGTCAGAGCATGCATCATCATTTGTAATAAATCCAGACTAACTAACTAATTATATATACATATGTATATTGACAGATGGCAACACAATTTCTTTCAGGATGGAAAATGTCTTTGCTGAATGTAATATGTAGATACGCCTTTTGGAGTAGAAGGTATAACTCTGAGAGCATGGGTATCTCCAGGAGCCCAACTGACAAAATAGATAGCCAAGCTCCGTGAAAGCATAAAAGGAATTTGTTTGCTGTTCGTTGTCTTTGTTGTGGTTGGCTGGTTGTTTGCTTGTTTCTGAACAATGGTAGGAAGGGAAGAAAAAGAAAAGGAGAGAAGGAGTTAATTTTAGTTAACTCCAGATGGATTAAAGACTTAAATATAAGACCTAACACCATAAAAACCCTAGAAGAAAACATAAGCAAAACCATTCAGGACATAGGCATAGGCAAGGACTTCATGACTAAAACACCAAAACATTGGCAACAAAAGCCAAAATAGACAAATGGGATCTAATTAAACTCCAGAGCTTCTGCACAGCAAAAGAAACAATCATTAGAGTGAACCGGCAACCAACAGAATGGGAAAAAATTTTTGCAATCTACCCATCTGACAAAGGGCTAATATCCAAAATCTACAAAGAACTAAAACAGATTTACAAGAAAAAAATAAACAAACCCATTCAAAAGTGGGTAAAGGATATGAACAGACACTTTTCAAAAGAAGACATATATGAGGCCAACAAACATATGAAAAAATGCTCATCATCACTGGTCATTAGAGAAATGCAAATCAAAACCACAATGAGATACCATCTCACGCCAGTTAGAATGGTGATCATTAAAAAATGTGGAGATAATAGATGCTGGAGAGGATGTGGAGAAAAAGGAACACTTTTACACTGTTGGTGGGAGTGTAAATTAGTTCAACCTTGTGGAAGACAGTGTGGTGATTCCTCAAGGACCTAGAAATAGAAATTCCATTTGACCCAGCAATCCCATTACTGGGTATATATCCAAAGGATTATAAATCATTCTATTATAAGGACACATGCACATGAATGTTCATTGAAGCACTGTTTACAATAGCAAAGACTTGGAACCAACCCAAATGCCCATCGATGATAGACTGGACAGGGAAGATGTGGCACATATACACTATGGAATATACTATGCAGCCATAAAAAATGATGAGTTCAGGCCGGGTGCAGTGGCTCAAGCCTGTAATCCCAGCACTTTGGGAGGCCGAGGCGGGTAGATCACGAGGTCAAGAGATCGAGACCATCCTGGTCAACATGGTGAAACCCCGTCTCTACTAAAAATACAAAAAATTAGCTGGGCATGGTGGTGCGTGCCTGTAATCCCAGCTACTCAGGAGGCTGAGGCAGGAGAATTGCCTGAACCCAGGAGGCGGAGGTTGCGTTGAGCCGAGATCTCACCATTGCACTCCAGCCTGGGTAACATGAGTGAAACTCCGTCTCAAAAAAAAAAAAAAAAAAAAAATGATGAGTTCGTGTCCTTTGTAGGGACATGGATGAACCTGGAAACCACCATTCTCAGCAAACTGACACAAGAAGAACAGAAAATCAAACACCACATGTACTCACTCATAGGGAGTGTTGAACGATGAGAACACATGGACATAGGGAAGGGAACGTCACACACTGAGGTCTGTGGAGAGGAACCAGGGAAGGGACAGTGGGGATGGGGAGTCGGGGAGAGATAACATGTGGAGAAATGCCAGATATAGGTGATGGGGAGGAAGGCAGCAAACCACATTGCCATGTATGTACCTATGCAACAATCCTGCATGTTCTTCACATGTACCCCAAAACCTAAAATGCAATAAAATATTTAATAGAAAAAAAAGAAAAGGAAAGGAGAGAAGGGACACAGAGAAAGGTGGAACCAGTGAGATGGCAGAAAGCTAAGTGCTGAAACAGATGGAAGCCCAGTAAGAAAGAGAAGTGGTTGAATGATGTTTAACATTGTGAGTACTCAAGTCCTTTTTGCATATTCACTCACTGTGCAGCCGTGCTGTGCACGGTCCTTATTACCGCCCACTGTATCTTCACTGCAGTCAGACGCACTTACAAATGCTTCTTTATGTGACAGAGTGTCTTGTGGAGATTGGGATGAAGATATGTTCACTCCTTTTTTGAAAGAGGTGCAGTGCAGTGACAGCTTCATCCCAGAAGCTGTCAGACCATGAGACGGAGATGCCAGGACATGTGTGGAGCAGAGCTTCTGACCATAGGACATGTATCAGGGACTCCAGCCAATCTTATCTACCTTCACAGTGGGCAGAGAAGCCCCTGCTGGGTTCTGGACAATGATAGTAGCACCATTATTTGAGTGATTAGTATTTCTCTCCCTCACTAGACTTGAAACTCTGTGAGGACAGATATCTATTTTGATCTTCCTGGCTCTCCAACTGGTACCTATATACACAATAAATATTCATGGCACTCAATAAATATTTGTTAGTTAAATGAATAAATAAATGAAGGAGAAACAAAAGAGAGGCTGGCATGGTTGATATGAAAACCAAGCAATCTGATGCTGTTTAAATTTCTGAAATACGGTGAGGTTTCCCATAACGTACTTTATTCTAGGAGAATAAAAGACAAAGATGATGCATGGTCCTATATTACAGATATTACAGTGAATCTTTTTTTAATTTTTTTTTGAGATGGATTTTGCACTGTTGCCCAGGCTGGAGTACAATGGCAGGATCTCGGCTCACTGCAACCTCTGCCTCCTGGGTTCAAGTGATTCTCCTGCCTCAGCCTCCCAAGTAGCTGGGATTATAAGTGCCCACCACTACACCTGACTAATTTTTTGTATTTTTAGTAGAGACAGGGTTTCACTATGTTGGCCAGGTTGGTCTTGAACTCCTGACCTCAAGATCCATCCGCCTCAGCCTCCCAAAGTGCTGGGATTACAGGTATGAGCCACCGTGCCCGGCCTTACTGCAATGGAAGGATTTTGTTATCTTCTTTAGAATTAGAATGCTAATGTTTTGTTTTTGTAAATTTTTGCACATTTATTTCTTCTTTCTCTTTTTTTTCTGTTAGGATATACTATTTAATAGTTTCAGGCTGGGCATGGTGGCTCACACCTGTAATCCCAGCACTTTGGGAGGCGGAGGCAAGTGGAACACGAGGTCTGCAGATCGAGACCATCCTGGCCAACATCGTGAAGCCCCGTCTCTAATAAAATACAAAAAATTAGTTGGGCATGGTGGTGTGCACCTGTAGTCCCAGGTACTTGGGAGGCTGAGGCAGGGGAATCACTTGAACCCAGGGGGTAGAGGTTGCCGTGAGCTGAGATTGAGCCACTGCACTCCAGCCTGGCAAGAGTGAGACTCTGTCTCAAAAAAAAAGAGTTTACGGCACATTTTTATATGTAACAAAGGAACATATATGAACAAATATTTGATCCCATATATCCCTTTGGGCTTCTTCTCTACAGTAGAGGAAATATTTAGAGAATTCCCATTTCCCAGAACACTACCTCCACTCTACCACTCTAGATAATACCTACAGAATCTGCTTTCTTTTTTTTTTTTTTTTTCCCCTTTCTTTTAAACAAGGTGTTACCCAGGCTGGAGGGCAGTGGAGCGATCACAGCTCATTGCAGCCTCAATCACCCAGGCTTAAGTGATCCTCCCACCTCATCCTCCTGAGTAGCTAGGACTACAGGTGTGTACCTCCAAGGCTGGCTAATTATTTTTTAGTTTTGATAGAGATGCAGTGGTTGAATCCTCCATTGCTTGAACTGAGGAAAGTGGGTAGGAGCTCCCACGCCTGGCCCAGAATCTACTTTCTTAATGTAAGTTACCTGAAATACCTCCGAGGATAGTGGCAATTTTCACTTCATCTATAAAACCCAAATTTCATAATATTAATACAGTAGGTATACAATGATAAGAATGGAAAAATGATAACCGGGTAGAGTGGCTCATACCTGCAATCCCAATGCTTTGGGAGGCTGAAGTGGGTGGATCGCCTGAGTC
Source organism: Sapajus apella (assembly GCF_009761245.1). Lineage (NCBI taxonomy): Eukaryota > Metazoa > Chordata > Mammalia > Primates > Cebidae > Sapajus > Sapajus apella. The sequence goes on from NW_022436950.1 coordinate 24,558,685, forward strand.
CAGGAGTTTGACACCAGCCTGGGCAACATGCCAAAATCCTCAACAACAACAAAAAAAACACAATTAGCTGAGAATTGTGGTACATGTCTGTAGTCCCAGCTTCTCAAGAGGTTGCAGTGGGAAGATCACCTGAGCCCAGGAGGTTGAGACTGCACTGAGCCTTGATCATGCCACTGCACTCCAGCCTGGATGACAGAGTGAGACCCTATCTCAAAAAAATTGAAAGAAAAATGATCTGTACAGCCCTTCTGCAAATATGCTGTCTTCCTTACAGATCTACTTTTAGACAAACAGCAAATGCTGACCTAGGTAAAGAAGGGAATGACGAACTAGACTTCCATCCTCTTACCTTAACCTGACCTCAGAAGTCTGCCTGTCTCATTAACGTAAGCTTCTCAACACAAGAAGACAACAAGCTACAAGGAAATGAGTATTATTTCCTTTAACATCATTTGTTACAAGGTTAATCTTATCACTCCCTTGCTTAAAAATCCAGATTGGTTTTCCATAATCTCCAGGATAAAATACAAACTCCTTAACTGATCTTCAAAGTATTTAATAATCTGGCTCCAACACTTCAATCTCTCTTCCTCATGTAGTTTATGCTCTTACTATAATAAATTTCTCGCTATTTCCTATTTATGTCTGAGACTTCCTCAGTTCTGTGCAACTTTGTTCACACTGCTCTTTTCTCTTGGAAGACCTCTTCTTGCTCCCTACTCAGCTTTTATCCAGAATCTCCTGTTCATCTTCATTACCCTTCTCTTAGGCCTTCTCTTTACGGAAGATTTCCAAGAAAGGCTCAGGCAGAGTTAATTGTTCTATCCTTTGTTACAAAAGCATTTTTATGCATGCCTCTGCAGAAGTATTTTCATCTCACTTTATAAACCATCTCTGTACATATCTCTTTCTTCCCTGATTCTAAGTTCCTTAAACACAGTGATCTATTTTTCTTCATTATTGTATCTCCCATATGTGGCAAAATATCAACATACTGTTGTTGCTCAATAAATTTTTGAAGAACCAAGAGGTCTATTTCAACTTAGAAATGCTTTTAGGATTTTTGCTTTAACTTTTTTGTAATCATGTTTGTTTCAGTTTTAAAGTTAATTGCCGGGGGAGAATGTGCAGATGACCAACACTTTAAGTTAAAATGTCGATTCTGCATAAAGTGCATTTCATTAAAATGCCAATTATTAGACACACAATTATTTTAGTAACACTACTGCCTATTATGGCATTTGCCCAAGGATACTGAAAATAAAAATGCTATTTAAATCAAATATTTTCACTAAGATAGAGTTAATCACTCTCATTGTGCAAGTGAAAAAACTAGGTACGAAAGTTTGTAGTTAGGCTGGCTGCATGTGGTGTCTCATGCTTGTAATCCCTGCACTTTGGGAGGCCGAGGCAGGTGAATCCCTTGAAGCCAGAAGTTCAAGACCAGCCTGAGTACATAGCAAGACCCTGTCACTACGTAAAATTTTAAAATTGGCTGGGTATTGGCTGGGCATGGTGGCTCACACCTGTAATCCCAGCACTTTGGGAGGCCAAGGTGAGCAGATCATGAGGTCAAGAGATCGAGACCATCCTGGTCAACGTGGTGAAACCCCATCTTCACTAAAAATACAAAAATTAGGTGGGTGTGGTGGTGCATGCCGGTAGACCCAGCTAATTGGGAGGCGAAGGAAGGAGAATCACTTGAACCCAGGAGGCAGAGGTTGCAGCGAGCCGAGATGGCGCCACTGCACTCCAGCCTGGCGACAGAGCAAGACTCCATCTCACAAAAAAAAAAAAAAAATTAGCTGGCTACAGTGGTGTGCATCTGTAGTCCTAGCTTCTTGGGAGGATCAGGTGGGAAGATTGGTTGAGCCTTAAGGTCAAGGCTTCAGTATGCCATGACTGCACCAATTCACTCCAGCCTGCACAACAGAGTGAGACCTGTCTCAAAAAAGAAAAGAAAAAGGAAAAGAAACAGTTATAATTAAAATAGCAGAACCTACCTACCACTTACTTTTAATTTTTTTTTTTTTTTGCAACTCATAATTTTTTATCCGTAAGGCACAAGTCAAATTTGTCATATTTCTTATTAGTGTCTTTTTATTAATGTGGAAACTGAAGGTTGGAAAAAGGCAACTATCTGTCCCAGAATCATAGAGTCAAAGTATCAATTCGACGCCACAGACTGTATTCTGACATAGACTCCTCCCTCACAAAAAGAAAAGACTTGACTATGTTAACTTACATACTTAAAATCCATTCACAATTGAGTGATGAGCTGTATTTATGTCTGTGCTGATGTGGCAAGAGAATCACTGGTCCTGTAGGCCCAAAAAACTGCTCCCTTGACTACTGCAGCTATCTCTAGTACCATTTCTAGCACAAACAAGACGACTCTATCCCTGTCTATCTTCTTCCCCTAGAAATCCTTAGGAATGATCCTCTTCTTTCACCTTCCCACCTCTTGCCCTCACCCCCACACTGAAATATCTCACAGAGAAAACCAACAATGTCATTAGATATGCAAAGATTTACTAATAATTTCCATTTATTTTAACTCGAAAGAGTTGTGGTTTGTACTTACTGTGATTTTGTTGTTGTTCTCAATATAATTTTGTTACTCAGTTTGATTTCTTTTCTCAGCTTATGGCTATTTTCATTTTTATTGCATTCAAATGGGAGCTGTAATTCCCATTGTAAGGAAGACCACGCTGTGAAATGGTCTATGCCCCAAACAGGTTATACCCAAAATGGCTCCTTCAGCACCTCAAAACAGATTTTTAGTTCTTATTGCCTGGGATCCTCTGAAAGTTTCTAGTGGAAGAGGGAAATCCTTCAATTAACTTGCTGCTCTTAGCAGCTCAACAGAATTGCAAACCAAATTCGTCTCAAAGACAAAAGCTTCACTAATCAGCCCCAAAGAAATATTTAGTTATTATCAGAGAAGTTTTACTTAAAGCAGCAGTCTAGTCACTAAATGAATTTATTTATTAAATAATTTATAAATAATTTATTAAATGATTTGAGCTAAAAAACTGTAGGCAAGATGCTCCAATCAAAGCATGTATCATTTAAAAATGAAATAAATGCAAACCAGCTATAACTCCAGAAAAATCCTGAAACATTCTCTCAGATTCTTTGGTGAAATGTATAAGCATATATTAATTAAGCTAGGAAATTTTCTTTTTATACTAATCTGTTTAAAAAATTTATCTAAGATACATTTAAAAAAAAAAGAAAACTACAAGTCAATACCCCTAATTTAAAATGATGAAAAAAAAACTAAAAAAAAAAAAAAATACTGGCAAACTGTTAAAAGAAAAACTTCAGCCAAATTAAATTTAAAGGAGTTTAACTGAACAATGAACAATTCGTGAATCAGGCAGCCCCAAGAATCACAGCAGAATGAGAGAGACTCCGGGGTGCCTCAGGGTCAGAACAAATTTCTAGACAAAAAAAGTAGTGATGCACAGAAATTGGAAGTGAGATTCAGAAAGAGCTGGATTGGTTACAGCTCCATGTTTGCCTTATTTGAACACAGTTTGAACACTCGGCAGTGTGTGAGTGGTTGAAGCATGGCTGCAGGAATTGGCCAAGACTCAGTGATTATTACAGAAGCATACTCCTAAGTTAGGTTTTCAATCTTATCTACCTATTAGGTTGCAGTTTATCCACAAGGACTCAAATATAGAAGTATGGAGTCCTTCTCAGGCCATATTTAGTTTGCTCTAATAAAACCAAATTCAACAACCCATTAAAAACATCATTCATCATAACCAAGTGGGATTTACCTCAGGGATGCAAGGATGGTTTAACATATGCAAATCAATCAATGTGATACATCATGTCAATAGAATGAAGTTCAAACACCATATGATAATTTCTACTGATGCTAAAAAGCATCTGATAAACCTCAATATCTCTTCATGATAAAACAACCCTCAAAAAACTGGGCATAGAAGGAACACATCTCAACACAATAAAAGTAATATAGGACAGACCCATAGCCAGTATCATACTGAATACGGGAAAACTGAAAACTTTTCCTCTAAGATCTGGAACAAACAAGGATGCCCACTGTCACCACTGTTATTCAACAGAGTACTAGAAGTCTTAGCTAGAGCAATCAGACAAGAGAAAGGGATAAAAGTCAAGCAAATTGGAAAGAAGTCAAATTATTCTTGTTTGCAGATGATATTATCTTTTATTTGAAAAAAAAAAAAAAAAACAACTAAAGGCACCATAAAAAAAGAACTGCTAGAACTGATAAATTCAGTAAAGCTCCAGGATACACAAACAACAAACAAAAATCAGTAGCATTTCCACAAGCCTGTAGCAGACAATAGGGGAAAAAATCAAGAAAATAATTCCATTTGTAATAGCTATAAATAAAAGAAGCTACCTAGGAATTAACTTTAATCGAAGAAGTGAAAGATCTTTACAGTGAAAACTATAAAACACTGATGAAGGAAATTGAAGAGAGCACAAAAAATTGGAAAGGTATTCCATATTTATGGATTGGAAGAATCAATACTGTTAAAATGTTCATACTATCCAAAGCAATCTACAGATTCAATGCAATTGATATCAAAATACCAATGATATCCTCACAGAAATAGAAAAAGCAATCCTTAAATTTCTCTGGAACCACAAAAGATCCAGAATACCCAAAGCTATCTGAGCAAAAAGAACAAACCAGAAGGAATCGCATTACCTGACTTCAAGTTTCACTACAGAGCTATAGTAACCAAAACAGCATGGTACAGGCAAAAAAAAAGACAGAGCTCAATGGAACAGAATAAAGAGCTCAGAAATAAATTCATACATCTACGGTGAACTCACTTTCAACAAAGGGGCCAAGAACATACATTGGGAAAGAACTCTCTCTTTGATAAATGGTGCTAGGAAAACTGGATATCCATATGCAGAAAATGAAACTAGACCTCTATTACTATAGACAAAAATCAAATCAAAATAGATTAAAGACTTAAATTTAAATCCTCAAACGAAAAAACTACTATAACAACACTTTGGAAAACTCTCCAAGACATTGGACTGGGCCAAGATTTCTTGCATAATACCCCACAAGTACAGGCAACCAAAGCAAAAATGGACAAATGGAATCCCATCAAGTTAAAAAGCTTCTGCACAGGAAAGGAAACAATCAAAAGTGAAGAGACAACTCACAGGATAGAAGAAAATATTTGCAAACTACCATCTGACAAGGTATTAATAACCATAGTATATACAGAACTCAAACAACTCAGTAAGAAAAAAATCTAATCCAATTAAAAAACGTCTATTTGAACAACTACATTTCTGAATATATACTTCTCAAAAGAAGATATACAAATGGTAAACAGGTATATGAAAAAGTGCTCAATATCATTGATCATCAGAGAAATGTGCATCAAAACTACAATGAGACACCATATTACCCCACTTAAATGGCTTTTATTCAAAAGATAATAACAAATGGTGGCAAGGATGTGGAGAAAAGAGAACACTCAGGCAATATTGCCGGGAACGTAAACTAGTACAACCACTATGGGGAACTGTTTAGAGGTTCCTTGAACACTAAAACTACAGCTATCAAATGATCCAGCAATCTCACTGCTAGGTATATACCCAAAAGAAAGGAGATCAGTCTATTGGAGAAATATCTACACTCCCATGTTTACTGCAGCAGTATTCACAATAGCCAAGATTTGGAAGCAACCTAAGTGTCCATCAGCAGATGAATGAATCAAGACAACGTGGTGCTTATATACAGTGAAGTACTATTCAGCCATAAAGAAGAACGAGATCCTGTCACTTTCAAGGATGAAACTAAAGATCATTAAGTAAAATAAACCAGGCACAGGAAAACAAATTTTCTCATATTTGTGGAAGCTAAAAATTAAAACAATTGAACTCGTGAAGATAGAGAACAGAAAGATGGTTGCCAGAGGCTGGGAATAGTATTGGGGGAGGGGGAGCAGTGGGGAAATGCGGATGGTTAATTGGTACAAAAATATAGTTAGATAGAATAAGTAAGGTCTAGTATTTGATAACAAAACAGGGTGACTACAGCCAACAATAATTTATCACACATTTTAAAAGAACTAAAAGAGTATAATACAAGAAAGGATAAATGCCTGAGGTGAATACTACACATTATATGCCTTTTTCAAAATATCTCATGTACCCCTAAATATATACATCTATGAACCCACAAAAATTTTTTAATTAAAAAATTTATCTGATAGGTTTTGACAGACAATAAGAGATTTAAAAGATATACAAGGAAGACCAAATATATGTATAATAGAAGTTGCTTTTCTTTTTGAAAACCAGTCAGTGGAAGAGAACACATGTTAAAAACTATGACTGAAAAAAGAAAAAACTTACCTTAAAAAATAAGCATCAAAGCTAAATACTGAAATAATATATTGTGTATCTGGGTGAAAATGACTCAGACAGGCTTCACTGAGATATATTCTTGTAAAGTTATTGGAATGTAAAGAAAAAACTCTTTGGACAGTCAGAAAAAAGAACCAATACTCTTTTTAGAGAAAGAAAAGTAAATAATCATAATATTATTTGACAGTAATGATTTATACCAGGAGAGAAAACAAAATATAAACAAAAGACTTTGTATCTAATCAAAGTGACATTGAATTATAAAGGCTTTAGGCAGTTATTTTGAAGATATGAGAATTCAGAAAATATAATTTCAAAGTCCTTTCGTGAGGAACCTACCGAAAAACAATTTTCAGACAACAAAATGACTGAAGTAACGCTGACATAAAAACTAGTTTTGAGCATTAAACATCTATTTGTGTGCAGAACTAAATCTAAATGAAGATTATACAGGTATACATGTGAAAAAAAAGAAAAAGGAACTTATCTGATCTCTTGAGCTTCAAAAGTACTTCTCTATTACAAAGGTCTTCCTAAAACTGGTCCTTGATAATGAAATTAAACTATAAATTATCATATTAAATAATTTATCTTTATTAAAGAGACAGCTTAAATCCTTACAAGTGTGACCTATCTAGCATTTTGAGATCCCTCCAGGAACCTGAGATCCCTCCAGAATGAATCTGTAACATGACTTACATGTATAAAGCGTATCATTTATTGAAATCAGAGTTAAGCAAATTGAGTTTGTTTTCAATTATTCTTTTTTGAGTGTACTAAGGAGAGAAAATAGGTGGTTAAAGTGTAACGGACACTCTACAATGACTCCCAATTGTTCCTATATCCTGGTACTGATGTTCCTTAGCGAAAAATTCTCCCTCCTTGAGTGTGAGCAGAACCTTGAGTGTGACTCGCTTCTGACCAACAGAATATAGCAAAAATGATTATGCTACACAAGATTGTACCATCTGTCTTGCTAATAGGCTCTCTCCCTTCCTGGCTTTAATGAAGTAAGAGGCCATGTTGGGAGGCCTTCTTGGCAAGATATGGCAGTCAGTCTCTGGTCAACAACTGGCAAGAAACTAAAGATGGCCTCCAGCTGAGAGCCAGCAAGAAACTGAGACCCTTAGTCTCACAACCTGCAAATAACTAAATGCTGCCAACAATCACCTGTACTTGGCAACAGTTTTTTCCCGTCTGGCATGCAGATAAGAACTCAGCCCTAGCCAATACCTTAATTGCAGCCTTGCAGAGAACACTGCTAAGATGCACCCAAGACTCCTGACCCATAGAAATGGTAGATAATAAACGTGTTGTATTAAGCCACCATCTGTGGCAATAGTATTATGCAGCAATAGATAGCTAAAACTCATAGATAGACTCAAATCTAATTGCCTATGCAGACTTAACTTCTATTTTCCTCTTTGATAACATTTTCCCCCAAAGAATGCTTCCTAAAAGATTCTAGTCAGTATTTGCTTAATTGTGTAATTAATAATCCTATCCATCCTGATCTACGAGATAATTTTTATTCCTCTCTGTTTAAGGCATGAACTCTTTCATTGACTTTCTGTTTTATTGTGGTAAAATACACATAAGATTTATCATATTAATCATTTTAAGTGTACAATTAAGTTGTATTAAATACATTTATAATGTTGTACAACCATCACCATTTGTCTCTAGAACTATTTTCATCTTGTAAAATTGAAACTATACTCATTCAACAATTCTCCTTTCTCCCCTCTCCCCAGCTCCTGACAATCACCATTATGCTTTCTTTCTTTATACTTTTGACTACTCTAGGTACTTCATAGAAGTGGAAAATTCAGTACTTGTCTTTCCGTGGCTGGCTTATTTCACTAAGCATAGTATCCTCAAAGTTAATCTATGTTATAGTATATGTCAGAATTTCCTTCCTCGTTAAGGTTAAATAGTATTCCATTGTATGTACATATTACATTTTGTTTATTTGTTCATTGGTCAATGAATAACTGAGTTGCTTCCACCTCTTGGCTGTTGTTAATAATGAACATAGATGTACAAATATCTCTTCAAGACCCTTCTTGCTATTCTTTGTAGTATATACCCAGAAATGGAATTGCTGAATCATATGAATTATCACATAATTCTATTTTTAATTTGCAATACTGTTTCCACACACAACAATGCCATTTTTCATTCCCGTGACTTTATCACCTCCCAGATGTCTCACCTCTCAGCTCCACTGCACTGGTCAGTAAGTTTCAACATATAAATTTTGGAGGGACATGAACATTCAGATCCTAGTATATGCTGTTAATAAAATTGTTTAATTTTCTTTTTCTGAGACAGTTTTGCTCTTGTCACCCAGGCTGGAGTGCAGTGGTGCAATCTCAGTTCCCTGCAAATTCCACCTCCTGGGTTCAAGAGATTCTTCTGCCTCAGCCTCCTGAGTAGCTGGGATTACAGGCACCTGGCACCACAGCCAGCTAATTTTTGTATTTTTAATAGAGACAGCATTTCGCCACGTTAGCCAGTCTGGTCTTGAACTCCTAACCTCAAGTGTTCCTCCCACCTCAGCCACCCAAATTATTGGGATTACAGGCATGAACCAACATTCTCAACCTACAATTGTTTTCTTAATTTCTTTTCCAAATTGTTCATTACTAGTGTATTAAAATGTAACTTATTTTTGTGTTTACTTTGCATCCCACTACTTTGCTGAACTCACTTATTAGTTCTAACAGGATTTTTAAAATGCGAAACCTTTAAAATTTTCTACATATAATATCATCTGCAAGCAGAGAAAATTTTACTACTTCTTTTCTATTTGCATGCCTTTTCTTCCCCTGGCCTAATTGCTCCAGCTAGAATTTCCAGTACTTTGCTGAGTAGAAGTGGTGAAAGCCTGTATGACTATCTACATCTATGCTATTCTTACAGAAGGTCAGCTTCTGTATCTGCTCACATTTTGCCGGCCACTGATGAACAAATCTAGATTTAATAATAGATTTAATAATAGATAACAATTACATAAGAATAAAATTTCACTTTTTACGAAAAAGCTTTACATGTATAAAATCATTTGAACCTCATAGCAACCCTGTGCAGTATTATTACCCCTAAATGGAAACAAGAATCAGAGGGATTAAATAATTGATTTATAGCAAAAAGATGATAAATTATGGTATTAAGCTATATTTTTTTATCTGCCCTAAATTCTTTCCTGGTCTTTTTTCTTTTCTTTTTTTTTTTTTTTTTTTTTTTGAGACAGGGTCTCACTCTGTCACCCACGATGGAGTGCAATGGCATAATCTCGGTTCCAACTCCCAGGCTCAAGCGGTTCTTGTGCTTCAGTCTCCCAAGTAGCTGGGATTACAGGCACGCACCACCATACCCCACTAACTTTTTTTTTTTTTTTTTGAGACAGAGTCTCGCTCTGTTGCCCTGGCTGGAGTGCAATGGTGTGATCTTGGCTCACTGCAACCTCTGCCTCCTGGGTTCAAGCAATTCTCCTGCTTCAGCCTACTGAGTAGCTGGGATTATAGGTGTGTGCCACCACACCTGGCTAATTTTTGTATTTTTACTAAAGACAGGGTTCCATCATGTTGGCCAGGCTGGTTTTGAACTCCTGACCTTGTAATCTGCCTGCCTCGGCCTCCCAAAATGCTGAGATTACAGGCGTCAGCCACCAGGACCAGCCTAATTCTGGGTACATTTTTGAGGAAAAGCTGATAGATATTGCTGCCAGATTAATGAACAATATGTAAGATAAAGAGAGTAAAAATGAATCCAAGGGTTTTAGCCTGAGTAACTGGATAAATCGAATTGTCATTTATTGGGAAATGAGAAAATTGGAGACACAAAGGCAGTTTAAGGCGATGAACTAAAGAGCTGGGTTTAAGATGCATTATATTTGAGATGTCAGACATTCTAGAGGAAATTTTGACTAAACTGTAGATCTGTGTCTGGAGTTTGGTAAAAGATGTGTGCTGGAGAAAAAAATAACGTGGAAGGCACTGGCATACAGATGGAAATTCAAGCCAGATGTCTGAATGAGATTATGCAGGCAGACAAGTGTGGCTGGATCAGTGAAGCAATCTAAAGAGAGTATCCTAAGGCAGTACAGTATTTTTGAGGTAGAGCAGGAGCATCCAGAAATAATGTGTAACATGCAAGCCAAGAAAGGAAATTGTTAAAAAGGAGAAAGTGGCCGACCTTGCCCAGGCAGCTGCTAGATTAAAATAAGGACTGAAAATTGTCAGTTGGATTTGACATATTCATGGGTGACCTTGATAAAAAAGTTTCTGGGGAATGACAGCAAGAAAACCTCATGAATTAGTTGAATAAAAAATAAGAGAGAAAGCAGGGAGATTGGGAAAGGGGAGCAGAGAAATGGGTGGTAGCAGGAGGAGAATTTCTAGTTATATCACAAGAGGGATTTCACATATTCTATTGGGGGCAAAAAAGGGTCAAGTTTGCCAAGGGTAGCATCCTGTACCTTTGACAGTCTCTGGGGTGGACCATGTTCCCTTTTCCCTGGGTAATGTTTTCTGTGTCAGGATTAGGGGCTAACATAATTTGTGATCTGGTCTCATTCTTGACTTAATCACAATATGGTAGTGCTTCTGGGCAAACTCACTTTCACCCATAGGTGTCTGGTACATCTTCCATTTCTCCTACAGGCACAGCAGCTCACACTGAGCTCAGAGGTCACCCACTTCACCAGAGTGGGATCCATGACAGAATACTGCTCTCGAGTCAGTGACTCTGCCACACTCAACTGAAGGTGACCAATCCGGAACCCAATGTCTCCTTTACTGCACCATTGTGTGCAGGCTAGTTTACTTTGACATGGCATATACCAGACAGATCTACAGCAGCTCGCCTTCCATGTTAAACTCATTTAATGAAAACTTAAAATACCTTGCCTTCCACATTAAGCTCATTTAATAGATACACATGCTTCCAGGTCAAAACCCTAAGGTAGAAAATCAGCACTGTGTTCACCCCTCTCTCCTCTTATATTCTTTCTCTCCTCTCTTTTTCCCTTAAATCCTCAGGGTAGAAAGCAGATATGCTTTCTTTACATCCAATCTTCCTTCTACAAATGAACAACAAATCTTAAGACAAAGAGTGTCTTTTTTTTAAACTAAGAGAATTCTGTGATCTTAAACTCATTCTCTAGTTTTGCAGGCTAGACTGTTAATTTTCTATAACGGGTGTATGGAGGAGAGTTAGCAAATCCATTCTTAAAACAATACCATGGCTTTCAGAGTTACTGTCCTGCTCTATACTCCTATTTTCTTTGTCATAAACTGAATGTTACCTTGGCCTTTCCCACCATATTCTTTTGGAACTTTTCCAATCCTCTAACTCGTCCTGCCTCCCTCTCCACCAACATAACCCCCACTCCTACCCTCCAGCTGATAAACACCTTGATCTACAGGGCACAGGCATAGAAATCAGAAAGGCAAATAAAAAAAACCTTCTAAGGAGAGAGTTTATAATGGCAGGTCTGTCCAGGCAGGTCTTGATTCTCATGCAGAATAGCAAACCTTTCGCCAGACCTCATCTCTGCAGCCTCAGAATCATAAGGGAATAGAGCTCTCATGAGTGGACTTGAATTAAACTTCAAAACACTGATGGCTAAAATCTGAGTGTCAGATTATTGATTTACAATGAGAACTCTAATGGAACACTCCTATCCCCCAGCCAACACATTTTCTCTCCCCTCAAGCACACTACATAGAAAGTCTTGCTTTAATCAGAGGGTTGCTTGCTGAGCAGAGAGACTCAGGGCAAGTTGAGATAATGATGTGATTTCAATGTTTAATGTCATCAGGCTTCTCGAGCCTGAAGCATTCTTCTCCATAGTAAGATACACCTTCAAAAGATACATCCTTGACTCTGGAATCCTTCCTCCTTCATCAGAGCTGAGTGGGTCTTGAGGTCTACCATCCTCTGTCCTTCAGAAGCTCTTTTTCAGTGCTTCTTTGGCCAAACAACTCCTTTTTAATGGATCCTTATTTCTTTAGACATGATAATCTAGCACTTTATATCAAGATATCTTTTCAGGTATAAAGATTTTGTGCCTTCATTATTTATTGATTATAATGTTTAACTCAAAGCAATGTTTCCAAACTTCCCTTATAATAGGAATCACTTAAGCTCATTGCTGGAAATATACAGCTTCCCAGCTCTTCCCTTGGAGATTCTAATTCAGGGAGTCAGTGACTGGGGAATAAATGATAGTGTTATCAGGTACCCAGCGGATTTTTATATTCAGAGAAATCTGGAGAACAATCTAATGTACCTTATTTCAATCCTCTTCACCAAGCTTCCACTATGGACCATACGTACTAACAACATTTACACTAATTATCTGTATACTTATATAAGCCCTCATAAAAATCAGGCTGGGCACAGTGTCTCATGCCTGTAATCCCAGCACTTTGGGAGGCTGAGGTGGGTGACTGGAGGTCAGGAGTTTTGAGACAAGCCTAGTCAACATGGTGAAATCTCATCTCTACTAAAAATACAAAAAATTACTTGAACACGGTGGTGGGCATCTGTAATCCCAGCTACTTGGGAGGCTAAGGCAGCAAAATGGCTTGAACCCAGGAGGCGGAGGTTGCAGTGAGCTATCGTACTACTGCAATCCAGCCTGGGTGACAGAGGAGACTCTGTCTCAATAAAAAAAAATAATCATCATAATAATAACAAAATTAATCATATCAGGTCTGAGAGAGAACACAACACAGGGATTTAAATAATTGCTTCTTAAACTTAAGTACCAACTGTCTTGGTTTAAATCCCAGTTTTGAAGTTCACTCCCTAGTTTTGAGGTTCACACCCAATTAGTTGCCCTTGTGAAGTGACTGATGTGGTTTGGCTGTGTTTCCACCCAAATCTCCTCTTCAACTGCAGCTCCCACAATTCCCACCTGTTATGGGAGGGACCCTGCAGGGAATAATTGAATCATGGGGGCTGTTTCCCCCATTCCATTCTCATGGTAATGAGTAAGTCTCACAAGATCTGGCAGTTTTATAAGGTGAATAAGTCTCACAAGATCTGATAGTTTTATAAGGTGAAACCCCTTTCACTGGATTCTTATTTCTCTCGTCTGCTGCCAGATAAGGTGAGCCTTTCGCCATCCACCATGATTGTGAGGCATCCCCAGTCACGTGGAACTGTGAGTCCATTAAATAAATTACCCAGTTTGGGGTATGTCTTTATCAGCAGCGGGTAAAATGGACTAATACAGTGACCTTGTATGTTTTACTTAACCTCTCTATATACTCAGGTTCCTTGTTTTTGAAATGGGGATAATGCTAATATCTTCCTCACAAGATTGTTATGAAGATTGTATGGATGTTAAAAGTACTTAGCAGGGTGCCCCTGGTAAATTCTGCATAAATAACAGGTCTCATTAACATTTTAGAGCCATGGCTCGGTTTCAGCTGGCAGAACCAGTAATTAATGCAGATTTCAAGACTTTGTTGCTCATAGCTATGTCTTCTACAACAAAAATTCTCAAAGCAAAAATTTCTATAAAGAACAATATGACTATTTTCACCTAACAGTAGGAAGATGAAGTTTCTGCATTTTGTTGATTCCAGGAATTGCCTTAACTGGGTTTCATTAAACATATCCCCCTTAATGTATCTACTGAAACAGAAAAGAGTCTTTTTTTTTTGAGATGCAGTTTCGCTCTTGTTACCCAGGCTGGAGTGCAATGGTGCAATCTTGGCTCACCACAACCTCCGCCTCCTGGGTTCAGGCAATTCTCCTGCCTCAGCCTCCTGAGTAGCTGGGATTACAGGCACGCGCCACCATGCCCAGCTAATTTGTTGTATTTTTAGTAGAGACGGGGTTTCACCATGTTGACCAGGATGGTCTCGATCTCTTGACCTCGTGATCCACCCGCCTCGGCCTCCCAAAGTGTTGGGATTACAGGGGTGAGCCACCGCACCCGGCCCAGAAAAGAGTCTTGTATTAACAAGCTCACCAGTTGACAAAATTATTTTCACTTTAGGCTGAACCCCAATTGTTACAAAACTGTTCCTTTGCTTTATCTCTTAAGGTTAAATTCTCAAAAGAAAGGATCAACTTGTCTTCTAAAATATATTTTCCATAACTTAAGATTATAAACTCAGCCCAATTTGGCACACACTGGAAATTAATAAGTGCTCCTGGATGCATAAATAGATGGATGGATAAATGAAGAAATAAACGTAATAATTCCTAAAAATCCTTTTTCAAATTTCCTCTCAACAAAATCTAAGACTGAGCTTTATAATATAGCATTTTTCAGGAGAAGACAATGATTTTAGACATACTTCACTATTATGGTACTTTCTAATTCAGTGATTCTCAATTTGGGCTGCACATTGCAATTACCTGGGGAAATTATACTGCTCCCAGGGTTTTACCCTCCCCTGATAAATCTAATACAGTTAGTTTAAGGTGTGGTGTGGCCACTGGGAGTCTTAGACGTTCCCCTGGTGTTTTTAATGGCAGCCAAGGTTGGGATCCACGGTTCTGTCTCCTATGGATAATTGATATCCCACTGAAGAAGTAAATTCAAAAACAATGTATAACTCTTTAAAGTCTCACTGAATTTATATTAGACTTTGGTTCCATATATAGAATTATAAATTGTATTGCTTCAACATAGATCCCAGGTACTAATGCCCCTTGAAAATTTGTATTATAATCATTCCAGCATAATTAGAATCGGAAAGAAGATCTTTGAGAGATTGAATAATGCTTTCAAATGATGTGAAAATCAAGTTATGCTCTACCCTTTTCTCTTTAAAATCATATTTAAAAACGAATGGAGCTATAAAAAAATAAGATACGTGCCCAACTGCCATATACAAGAGGAAGAAACAGCTGAGTCTGTTTGGGGTCGTTATTTTCAGAAAGAAGTTCTCAAAAACTATGCTATATAAAACTATTATGATGGGCATCCTTTTGCTTTTTAGCCAGGTGGTTCTACAATACTTATAGGTACTGAAACAGCTTCTAACGTATTTGTCCCATCTGCTTTTGTAGTTGTTGCTCTATTCTTTCTTGTTGTCTTAAAATATAGCACAGAATATGAATCATGTTCAGCATCATATGTGAATCATTTAAATCCCACCTAACAATCCAATTAAGGCATTAAGGCATTATGTTATGTATCAGTGAGTAAGAAACTACCACAGAGAAATGAGTTTTCTTAGTAAATTGACTACTCAAGAAATGGCAACACAGAAGTAGGCTTCCATTTCTGTAGATTTTAGCAATGGAAAATATGTATCTCCTTACAATATCGCAGGAAATTATACTTTGCTTTCCCAACTTTTAAAATTTAAACATCTTATAAACAAAGAAGTGCAACAATATATTTGTATGTTAAAACTCCATTAAAGAAATATCTCATAAATACATGGATTCAGATTTAACAGACATAAAAATCATGCTTCTAAGTAAAAAGCTAAACAGAATAAACCAGTGGGTATTTATAAAATGCTACCCTCATTTTCATTATGTTTTGTTTCATTAATGTACATTCACAGGTACATGCCAATAGAAAACAGAGAAGCTGGCTCTAAATCCAAGGTCTGCTGGCCCCACCTTTACTGCAAAAACAGAACAATGGCAGATAAAATGTAGAAGTAAAAACAAAACCATAACTGGACTTTAAAACAAGATAAACAGGGGCCGGGTGTGGTGGCTCACGCCTGTAATCCCAGCACTTTGGGAAGCCGAGGCAGGTGGATCACAAGGTCAGGAGATCAAGACTAACCTGGCTAACATGGTGAAACCCCGTCTCTACTAAAAATACAAAACATCAGCCAGTTGTGGTGTGGTGGCATGAGTTGTAGAGCCGGCTATTCAGGAGGCTGAGGCAGAAGAATTGTTTGAACCCAAGAAGCAGAGGTGTTGGTGAGTTGAGATCGCACCACTGCACTCCAGCCTGGGTGACAGAGCGAGACTCTGTCTCCAAAAACAGCAGCAACAATAACAACAAGATAAACAGGCCCATGAGCCAAAGACAGAGCTGAAATAAGAGCCACAGGTTGCTATAAAACTCTGGATCTAACAGCAGGCAGTGGTGGTGGGGAATTCAGCCAATAAACAAATGAGGGGACTAAAACCTCACCGAAATGAAATACAGGGTACCAGAGCTCATTTACTCACACATCCTCAGTGAATCTTCTCTTCTTCAAATTAAAACAATGATTTACTTTAGCACATGTAGGAAATCTGATTCAGAGACAAACATAAGACAATTTGCAAATATGTCTCATGCAATTGGGGTGGGGAGGTGTATGGGGTAGGTTATGTGGGTGCAAGGAACATTACACACTCTTCCTCAATCTGTGTTTTTCCCTCTGTTTGCAACTCCTTTCCTGTGGTATCTCAAGGAGGGTGTGTAAAGGGATCTGTCTGCCCCAGTGCAGACAAAATTGGGGTACAATGTCTGTAGAGAATTTAAAAACTAATAACATGATCAACTTATTTTCACCAAGCTCTAGCAAAGGCACTTCTAAACAAAGTCAGTGATTGATATGGTTTGGCTGTGTCCCCACGCAAATCTCATCTTGAAATCCCATGTTGTGGGAGGGACCTGGTGGGAGGTAATTGAATCATGGGGCAGGTCTTTCCTGTGCTGTTCTGGTAATAGTGAATAAGTCTCACGAGATCTGATAGTTTTTAAAAGAGGAGTTTCCCTTCCCAAGTTCTTCTTGTCTGCTGCCATGTGAGACATGCCTTTCACCTTCTGCCATGATTGTGAGGCCACCCTAGCTACATGGACCTATAAGTCGAATGAAACTCTTTCTTTTGTATATTGCCCAGTCTCAGGTATATCTTTATCAGAAGTGTGAAAATGGACTAATACAGTGATCAAATACTCCTATCAAAAAAAACCCCAAATCTTTCATAAAAGTAAATTTTAAAGAAGTGATGTGGTGGCTACTGAAAATTTTTTTTTTTTTTTTTAGATGGAGTTTTGCTCTTGTTGCCCAGTCTGAGGTGCAATGGCATGATCTCAGCACCACAATCTCTGCCTCCTGGGTTCAGGCGATTCTCCTGCCTCAGCCTCCTTAGTAGCATGTGCCACTACACCCAGATAATTTTGTTTTTGTATTTTTAGCAGAGATGAGGTTTCTCCATGTTGGTCAAGTTGGTCGCAAACTCCCGACCTCAGGTGATCTACCCACCTCAGCATCCCAAAGTGCTGGAATTACAGGCGTGAGCCACTGTGCCTGGTGCTACTGAATTTTAATAACATATTGCTAAATTTCAAATTTGAGCTTTCAAAAAATTACTTATCCTTTGATAAACATTGTATTCTTCATGAAGGAAAACTAGAACTCCCAGTTATACACTTCACCTCGAAAGCAGGGAACTCATCACTTCTAAGTTGAAGATGGTTAGGAATCTTTCTAGCTAGCTTGGGGGACAATTTCTACTTCCAACACCTCTGAAGCTATATATTTCTGCATTTAACTGATAGATAATTTGTTTCGTTTTGTAGAGACAGGGTCTTAGTCTTGCTCTGTCCCCCAGGCTGAAGTGTAGTGGTACAATCATAGTTCACTGTAGTCTCAACCAAAGCGATCCTCCTGCCTTAGCCCTCAGAGTAGCTGGGATTACAAGCTTGCACCACTGCATCAGGCTATTTTTATTTTTATGTTTTTATAAAGATGGGGCCTCACTTCGTGGCCCAGGCAGGTCTCAAATTCCTGGCCTCCAGTGATCCTCCCGCCTCAGCCTTCCAAAGTGCTGAGATTACAGGTGTGAGCCACATGCCAGCTAACTAGTAGGTTTTAAATAAGCAGTGATAGCATTGTGATTGTAAAGATGAAGAAACAGAACTTGTTATTTCAATTCTGTCATTCTATGTAGCCACCTGGAATTTGTATGTTTAAAATATTTTGGAAGATGGCTGTTTAGGAACAGCTCAAGATTGTGGCTCCCAGTGAAAGCGCAGAGGGTGAGTGGACGCCGCGTTTTTATTGCCCCCAGACTAGGAAATTCCCGGGCAGAGGAGCTCCACGGTCGCCAGCGTGGCTGTTTCGGCCAGCGCGGCTGTGCCGGCCGGCACCGCTGCTGTGCCCCGCGCGGCTGCTTTGTCGGCGCCCCGGAGCCGAGGTTCTCCGTACAAAATACACCGGTCTGGGTGCCCTTTAGGCTGGCGACTGGACCCACGGGAAGTCGCCCATTCGCCGGTTCAAAAAGGGGACTGAGCAGAGAACCAGGACAGTAGATTCCAGGGCAAAAAAAAAAAAAAAAGCGCCACAAACCTCAGTGCCGCTGTTTAAGCCAGTGCAGTGAGTGGCCACAGGGGAAAACAAACAGATCCTGGCACCTCTTCAACAGGCGACTGGAACACCAACTTAAAAAAGGCTCTGAGGCAGGCAGCCAGGCGATCAGACTTGGCTGGCCCCACCCCCACAAAAGAACAGCAACCAGAAACTCGGGATTGAGACTTTCACAGCAAGCGCAGCTGAACCCGGGACGGTCCAGCTCTGTGGGGGAGGGGCGTCCGCCATTACCAAGGCAGCCTGCCGTTGCCAAGGCAACCCGCCATTGCTGAAGCAGCCCGCCGTTGCCAAGGCAACCCGCCATAGCAGAGACTCCGCCTCAACAGAGGCGGGCCACCATCGCCAAAGCAGTTCTAACTACACCCATATAAACAGGACTGCAGGGAAGTTCACTCAGCAGCGGGGCGGAGCCCACAGCAGCCCAGCAAAGCTGCTATAGGCCGACGGTGACTAGGCTGCCTCCTTGCTGGGCTGGGCAGGTCTGAAGGAAAAAAAAAAAAAAAAGAAGACGGCAGCATAACAGAAACTCATAAATAAAGCCCTAAATCCCTGGGACAGAGCACCGGGGAACAAAAAGCAGTTTATGAGTTCTGCTGCAGCAGACCTAAAAGCACCTGACCAGCAGCTCTGAATGAACAACAACAGAGCTCACAGCTCACCATTTGAACTCCTATAAAGAAGAGACCATCTCCTCAAGCAGCTCCCTGACCCTTATATATCCAAGAAGACACCTCATAAAAGAGAGATCAGATTGACACTAGGCGGGTATCCTTCTGGGACAAAGATAGCAGAAGAAGAAAACTGGTAACAACGCTTGCTGTTCAGCAGCTGCTGCAGGTGAACCCCAGGCAAGCAGGGCCTGGAGTGAACCTCAGCTGACTTACAGCAGAGGGGCCAGACTGTCAGAAGGAAAACCAAGAAACAGAAATAACCTCATCATCAACAAACAGAACGTCAATCTGAAAGATTTGAGACCCAATCTGAAAGCCAGCAACTACAAAGTCGACAGGTGGATAAATCCTTAAGGATGGGAAGAAACCAGCGCAAAAAGAACGAAAACACCCGAAACCAGAACACCTCTCCTCCTACAAGGGATCACAACTCCTCACCAGCAAGGGAACAAGGTTGGATGGAGAACGAGTGTGATGAAATGACAGAATCAGACTTCAGAAGGTGGGTAGTAAGAAACTTCTGTGAACTTAAAGAACATGTTCTAACCAAATGCAAAGAAACTAAGAACCTTGAAAAAAGATTTGACGAAATGCTAACAAGAATGGACAAAATAGAAAGGAATATAAGTGAATTGATGGAGCTGAAAAATGCAACACGAGAACTTCGTGAAGCATGCACAAGTATCAACAGCCGAATGGACCAAGCAGAAGAAAGGATATCAGAGGTCGAAGATCAACTCAATGAAATAAAACGGGAAGGCAAGACTGGAGAAAAAAGGGTAAAAAGGAATGAACAGAGTCTCCAATAAATGTGGGACTATGTGAAAAGACCTAATCTACGTTTGATAGGCATACCCGAATGTGACGAAGAGAATGAATCCAAGCTGGAAAATACTCTTCAGGATATTATCCAGGAAAACTTCCCCAACCTAGCAAGGCAGGCAAACATTCAAGTCCAGGAAATACAGAGAACACCACAAAGATGTTCGTCAAGAAGAGCAACCCCAAGGCACATACTCGTCAGATTCACCAGGGTTGAAATGAAGGAGAAAATACTAAGGGCAGCCAGAGAGAAAGGTCGGGTTACCCATAAAGGGGAGCCCATCAGACTCACAGCAGATCTCTCAGCAGAAACCCTACAAGCCAGAAGAGAGTGGGGGCCAATATTCAACATCCTTAAAGAAAAGAACTTTCAACCCAGAATCTCCTATCCAGCCAAACTAAGTTTCACAAGTGAAGGAAAAATAAAATCCTTTGGGAACATGCAAGTACTCAGAGATTTCGTCACCACCAGGCCAGCTCTACAAGAGCTCCTGAAAGAGGCTCTACACATATAAAGGAACAACAAGTACCAGCTCATCTAAAGGGCAAAACACCCAGCTAGCACCAAAATGGCAGTATCAAATACACACATAACAATATTAACCCTAAATGTAAATGGACTAAATGCCCCAATCAAAAGACACAGACTCGCAAATTGGATAAAAAGACAAAACCCATTGGTGTGCTGTATCCAGGAAACCCATCTCACATGCAAGGATACACAAAGGCTCAAAATAAAGGAATGGAGGAAGATTTACCAAGCAAATGGAGAGCAAAAAAAAGCAGGAGTTGCAATTCTCATCTCTGATAAATTAGACTTTAAAGCAACAAAGATCATAAGAGACAAAGAGGGACATTACATAATGGTAAAAGGATCAATGCAACAAGAAGAGCTAACGATCCTAAATATATACGCACCCAATACAGGAGCGCCCAGATACATAAGGCAAGTTCTTAATGACTTACAAAGAGACTTAGACTCCCACACAATAATAGTGGGAGACTTTAACACCCCATTGTCAACATTAGACAGATCAACCAGACAGAAAATTAACAAGGATATCCAGGACTTGAACTCAGACCTGGACCAAGCAAACCTAATAGACATTTACAGAACCCTCCACCCCAAATCCACATAATATACATTCTTCTCAGCACCACATCACACCTACTCTAAAACTGACCACATAATTGGGAGTAAATCACTCCTCAGCAAATGCAAAAGGACGGAAATCGTAACAAACAGTCTCTCAGACCACAGTGCAATCAAGTTAGAACTCAGAATTCAAAAACTAACCAGAACCGCACAGCTTCATGGAAACTGAACAACTTGCTCTTGAATGTTGACTGGACAAACAATGAAATGAAGGCAGAAATAAAGATGTTCTTCGAAACCAACGAGAATGAAGACACAACATACCAGAATCTCTGGGACACATTTAAAGCAGTCTCTAGAGGAAAATAAATAGCAATAAGTGCCCACATGAGAAGCAAGGAGAGATCAAAAATTGACACCCTATCGTCAAAACTGAAAGAGCTAGAGGAGCAAGATCAAAAAACCCCAAAGTCTAGCAGAAGACAAGAAATAGCTAAGATCAGAGCAGAACTGAAGGAGATAGAGACACAAAAAACCCTTCAAAAAATCAATAAATCCAGGAGCTGGTTTTTTGAAAAGATCAACAAAATAGACAGGCCACTAGCCAGATTAATAAAAAAGAAAAGAGAGAATAACCAAATTGATGCAATAAAAAACGATAAAGGGGATATCACCACAGATTCCACAGAAATTCAAACCATCATCAGAGATTATTACAAACAACTATATGCACACAAACTAATAAACCTGGAAGAAATGGATAAATTCCTGGACACTTGCCTCCTGCCAAGCCTAAACCAGGAAGAAGCCGAAACCTTGAACAGACCCATAACAAGGTCTGAAGTTGAGGCAGCAATTAAGAGCTTACCACCCAAAAAAAGCCCAGGTCCAGATGGGTTCAAAGCTGAGTTCTACCAGAAATACAAAGAGGAGCTGGTACCATTTCTTCTGAAACTATTCCAAACAATACAAAAAGAGGGAATTCTTTCCAAATCATTTTATGAGACCAACATCATACTGATTCCAAAACCCGGCAGAGACTCAACAAGAAAAGAAAACTTCAGGCCAATATCCATGATGAACATAGATGCAAAAATCTTCAATAAAATACTGACAAGCCGATTGCAACAGCACATCAAAAAGCTTATCCACCATGATCAAGTAGGCTTCATCCCGGGGATGCAAGGCTGGTTCAACATACGCAAGTCTATAAACGTAATTCACCACATAAACAGAACCAAAGACAAAAACCACATGATTATCTCAATTGATGCAGAGAAGGCCTTTGACAAAATTCAACAGCCCTTTATGCTAAAAACCCTCAATAAGCTAGGTATCGATGGAACGTATCTCAAAATAATAAAAGCTATTTATGACAAACCAACAGCCAATATCATACTGAATGGGCAAAAACTGGAAGCATTCCCCTTGAAATGTGGCACCAGACAAGGATGCCCGCTCTCACCACTGCTATTCAATATAGTATTAGAAGTTCTAGCCAGAGCAATCAGGCAAGAAAAAGAAATAAAGGGCATTCAAATAGGAAAGGAGGAAGTCAAATTGTCTCTATTTGCAGATGACATGATTGTATATCTAGAAGACCCCATCGTCTCAGCCCGAAACCTCCTGAAACTGATAAGCAAGTTCAGCAAAGTCTCAGGATACAAAATCAATGTGCAAAAATCACATGTATTCCTATACACCAATAACAGACTTAAAGAGAGCCAAATCAAGAACAAACTTCCATTCACAATTGCCACAAAGAGAATAAAATACCTAGGAATACAACTAACAAGGGATGTAAAGGACCTCTTCAAGGAGAACTATAAGCCACTGCTCAATGAAATAAGAGAGGACACAAACAGATGGAGAAACATTCCATGTTCATGGTTAGGAAGAATCAATATCGTGAAAATGGCCATACTGCCCAAAGTAATTTACAGATTCAATGCTATCCCCATCAAGCTACCAATGACCTTCTTTGCAGAACTGGAAAAAACCACCTTAAGCTTCATATGGAACCAAAAGTGAGCCCGCATAGCCAAGTCAATTCTAAGCAAAAAGAACAAAGTGGGAGGCATCACACTACCAGACTTCAAACTATACTACAAGGCTACAGTAATCAAAACAGCATGGTTCTGGTACCAAAACAGAGATATAGACCAATGGAACAGAACAGAGGTCTCGGAGGCAACACAACATATCTACAACCATCTGATCTTTGACAAACCAGACAAAAACAAGCAATGGGGAAAGGATTCCCTGTTCAATAAATGGTGTTGGGAAAGCTGGCTAGCCACGTGCAGAAAGCAGAAACTGGACCCCTTCCTGACACCTTACACTAAAATTAACTCCAGATGGATTAAAGACTTAAACATAAGACCTAACACCATAAAAACCCTAGAAGAAAATCTAGGCAAAACCATTCAGGACGTAGGTGTAGGCAAAGACTTCATGGCCAAAACACCAAAAGCATTGACAACAAAAGCCAAAATAGACAAATGGGACCTAATCAAACTCCACAGTGTCTGCACAGCAAAAGAAACAATCATTAGAGTGAATCGGCAACCAACAGATTGGGAAAAAATTTTTGCAGTTTACCCATCTGACAAAGGGCTGATATCCAGAATTTACAAAGAACTAAAACAGATTTACAAGAAAAAAACTAACAAGCCCATTCAAAAGTGGGCAAAGGATATGAACAGAGACTTTACAAAAGAAGACATACATCAGGCCAACAAATATGTGAAAAAATGCTCATCATCACTGGTCATCAGAGAAATACAAATCAAAACTACATTGAGATACCATCTCACGCCAGTTAGAATGGCGATCATTAAAAAATCTGGAGACAACAGATGCTGGAGAAGATGAGGAGAAATAGGAACACTTTTACACTGTTGGTAGGAATGTAAATTAGTTCAACCATTGTGGAAGACAGTGTGGCGATTCCTCAAGGACCTAGAAATAGAAATTCCATTTGACCCAGCAATCCCATTACTGGGTACATATCCAAAGGAATTCGTTCTACTATAAGGACACGTGCACACGAATGTTCATTGCAGCACTGTTTACAATAGCAAAGACCTGGAACCAACCCAAATGCCCATCGACGATAGACTGGATAGGGAAAATGTGGCACATATACACCATGGAATATTATGCAGACATCAAAAACGATGAATTTGTGTCCTTTGTAGGGACATGGATGAACCTGAAAACCATCATTCTCAGCAAACTGACAGAAGAGCAGAAGATCAAACATTGCATGTTCTCACTCATAGGCAGGTGTTGAACAATGAGAACACATGGACACAGGGAGAGGAGCACTACACACTGGGGCCAGTTGGGGAGAAATAGGGGAGGGATGGTGGGGGGTGGGAAGTTGGGGAGAGATAGCAAGGGGAGAAATGCCAGATGTAGGTGATGGGGAGGAAGACAGCAAATCACACTGCCACGTGTGTTCCTATGCAACAATTTTGCATGTTCTTCACATGTACCCCTAAACCTAAAATGCAATAAAATAAATAAATGGGAAAAAAAAATATTTTGACTGTAGGGTATTTGAAAGCTGCTAGAGCCAATCCCAAAGAAAGACATGGAGAGTAATGGAATATATTGTGGAAGATTTTTATAAACATCTCTGCCAAATTAGCCTTAAAGACTTTTCTAACTATTTGTATAACTGTTGCTTTATGTCAGAGAAACATTTCAAACTAAAAATAAAAAGTAATCTTTGATTAACTAAGAGTGAAGACAGATTAAGCAATCTGTCTATACTTGCTAATAAACTTAAATATGCAAATATCTATTTTGCTGAAGCCATTGACAGAGGGCTTGAACACAGAAACTATAATATTATTCATTTGGTGACAGATCATTATGTAGATGTTAATTTTTCCTTTTTTTAAAAAAATGCATTAATTAAATATCAATTCATTACATTTTCCTTTGTTGAAGGTATTTATTTTAGTCTCTAAATTTATTTTTTACTGACTATATATGAAAGTCAATAAAAGATAAATCTTCACTGTTTTCATCACTTTCCTGGCTACTATGATAAGTTTTATTTCATAATCATTAAAAATAATTTTGTCATATACAGGAGGGAGATGTCAAAGAAAAAGATACAAGCAAGGCACTGTGGGATGCACCTGTATTGCTTGTATTTGGGAGGCTAAGAGGATTACTTGAGCCTAGAAGTTTGAGGCTATAGTGCTCAATGATTGTGCTTGTGAATAGCCACTGCACTTTGGCTTGGGCAACATAGCAAGAATCCATCTCTAAAAAAATAGAAGGAAAAGATCCACTCTTCAAGTCAGATAAGTTAAGTAAGTCCCTACTCATTCCACCATCGAATCTCCCAGTTTGTGATGCTCATAGGTGCAGACGTTTTGCAGTAAAACTCATTATTTCTAAATTGAGAATGAAGGAGGTTAATACTCCCAGCATTATTTATCGGAAAATAACTAATTTACTCTAAAATTTTAATGAAATTAGAATTAAGTGCAGAAGGCACAAATGTGTAGTCCAAAACCCAGATTCTACACAAAGATATATTTCACATGATTTATACATTTTATGGAAAAGAATAAAAAGCCAATATGTTACATTCTAGATATTTGACTTGAAATTCAAATATTTGACTCTGAAAATGGCAAGATCTGGTATCACTGATATCTCACTGATATCTCTGTGGAAGGTAATTGAATCATGGGGCATTCTCCCCCTTGCTGTTCTCATGATAGTAAGTTCTCACAAGAGCTGATGGTTTTATAAGCATGTGGCATTTCCCCTGCTGTCACTCATTCTTTCTCCTGCTGCCCGGTGAAAAGGTGCCTTTTGCCATTAAGTTCCTGAGGCCTCCCCAGCCATGTGGAACTGTGAGTCCATTAAACCTCTTTTCTTTATAAACTACCCAATCTCATGTATTTCCTTATTGCAACGTGAGAACAGACTAATATTACCTTGTAGTTTAAATATTGGGATTTGAGGGAGGTTTTCAGAGAGCTTACAGGACTGTACACAGGATACCTGGGAGCTAAGAAAGAGGTAAGCTATTTGCTTACTTTCTGTAAGTGACTTGAAAAAAACGAAACCATGTTCTTGGCAGCCAAACTGGAAAGAGTATAGGTAGTGCGATATCTGCTTCCACAGCCAAGATCTAAACTCACCTGGCAACTCCACCCATCCTGCAATGAAGTCCACACCTATGGCTCCCCGTCCAGAGTCCCTGCTTCTTGAAATAGTCTGTACAGAATCTCTCTTTGAACTATGATCTAACCTCAAAACAAGTTCATTTTGTAGAAAGAACAGCTTGTAGTCTATTATATTTCCAAATAGACAATATAAGAGAAAGGCCAAATGGCATTCTTCAAGAACAAACAGTTTCCTTCGGTTTCTTGGAAAGGAAAGTCTATGCAGAAAGTACTTTTCTCCCTGGATCAATAATTTAGGTTTTAACCTCTTCAAAGTACATCACATTCACTAAGATCTAAAAAAAAAAAACAAAAAAAAAAAAAAAAAGTTCCTTTGGTTATGGTAATTTTTTTTTTTTTTTTTTTTTTTTTTTTACCATGGAGGCATTCTTTGTGACTGCAGGTAATTTCTAAGAGGTTGCATTCAGGGTGTGAATATGCTAACTAAAACAGCACACACCTGTCCTAAGATTGAGAATACAGGAAAGTGAAAGAAAGACCATGAACTAGAACAAAGATATTAAAAGCAATTAAGGCCATTGAGTTGGTGTGATTTTCCTGTGTTTAAGTCTCACAGTAGATAGTTCTAATTTTTTTTGTTGTTTTTTTTTTTTGAGACGGAGTCTTGCTCTGTCACCAGGTTGGAGTGTAGTCGTGTGATCTCGGCTCATTGTAATCTCCGCCTCCCAGATTCAAGAGATTCTCCTGGCCGAGCTTCCCGAGTAGCTGGGACTACAGGTGCCCACCACCTGTAGTCCCAGCTAATTTTTTATATTTTAGTAGATATGTGGTTTCACCATGTTGGCCAGGATGGTCTCAATCTCCTGACTTTGTGATCCACCAGCTTTGGCCTCACAAAGTGCTGGGATTACAGGCGTGAGCCACTTCACAAGGCCAGTTCTAATTTTTAATTTAAAATGATGGGTTCACATCTTAGCTTCCTAACCACAGGGAAGATTTTCATCCCTATTCCCATCACCACCCTCACTGCTGTCATCGGCATTATAGAAGATCCCATTACCTTTTCCCAATGTTGTCTGTCCTTCCTGATTAGGTTCCCAGTAAAGAAAGATTTCCTTTAAAACATTTAATATTCTTTTCTCTTCTTTTTCCAGTAAGTTGTAAAACCTAAATAGTGCAGTTATTTTCAAGTATATTTTTAATGTAAATAATTTGTTTTCCAAAAATTAATTTAAATAATTCTTAAAGAATCCAGCATTTAGTATACTGTAGAATCTAATTTATTTTCATCAGTTTTTATGAATCTGAAATGTTTCAGAATTAAAAGAAAGATAAAAGTTGGTCAAGTGTCTAAGAAATCATCTGATTATATATATAAAAAAGGAAAAAATCTACTTAATTATATGAATACCTGGGATACTGCTAATTTTTTCCTTTAAAAATCATGGCTGGTAAATAAAGGCTCTAGTTAGAAACGGGGAGGCATTAACACTATGTGGGACAATTTTTCCATGAATCATAGCCACGTTCTGACATTTATGCTGAGATGTGAAGAAGGAGTTAGATAAAAAGGCAATGGGAAATGATTCCAAGTAAACCTAAAAAAGGAGCATAACTGAAAATGCTAGAACTAAATGTCATTTGCTTCTTGCCACAAAAGATGTATTTTAACTTTATAAAGCATTAATATCTACATACAATTCCCTTATTAAATCAAAGAACAAATGTGTATAATTTTCATTTTCTTTCTTTCCACTTCTTTTCATTTAAACCAGGGGAAAGACTATGACTGGGAAATTAATACATTTGGAAATATTCCTATAGTGCCCCATAATAAAATATCTGAGTAATTTAAATTATCATGCTCATTGCCATCAGTTTAGTTCCCATTGTTTTTACTTGTCTGCACATAGAAGGAGCACTACAAGGGGAAAAGTATGCCGAGGCCCCTAGTTGTGATCCAAGGGACTGTGAGCCAGACCACTCTTAGCCGTCTCTCCTTCCAGCATGCTTGATTGTTCACAATTAACATGTGAACATGTGATTGTTCACAATTAGGAAAGTCCTGGTTAATTTGTCAGTATCATCTCTGGAAGATATATACATTAAGCCATCGTCTGCACTAACATCAGGCCACATCATTTTATTAGATTAGCCTTAAATAATCTAGACTAGGAGAAAGTTCTAGAGATTCAAGGCACAGGTGTCCCTCCACCCTGATCTAGACCTCCCTTGTATTTGGTTACCAGTGATATAGTATTGGTTGGCAAATGTCCTACATCTTAGATACCAACATATAAAAAGGCAATTTCTTTTTGAAATCTAAATTTTGGGCTTTTCTTGGAAAGCCAGGTCTGGCAACATTGCCTGTCTCCCCCCATTGCCAAGCAGAAATAGTCTACAGGAATCCAATGGCAGTGCTTGTTTCAAATGAAACACAGACTCTCCACTACTTCACGGTTGCCTCTATTTCCGAGTTTCTCCCAACCTTGAGGCTAAATGTCTGATACCAGTTAAGAGGTCTTTTCTGACCATTGAATCTCCTCCATCTCTAAATTTGGTGACTTTACCCCATTTTGTAACTGAAAAGTACAGCAGTGTAGCCTCAGACTGCATTTAAATTTTTTTTTCCCTTTTCTCTTCCCCCTCCCAATCTAAAGATGTAACATAAAGACAAATGGCATATGTGTTACCTTTCATCGTGAAATATAGCCTTGGAATGTGCTGTGTACCTTGACTCTCTTTCCTTTTCCGTTACTATATTCCCATGCCTTGTGCATGTTTATTTATCTAGTTTCTTGTTAAGCACACACCATGCTCTCTTAACTGGTCACGTATTTCCTTAGACGTGTCGGGTCAGATCTTGATAGGAACCAGATAGGTCCCTATATGATCTGATAGGTCAGATCTTGATAGATACCTCCAGAATTCTCTCTCCAATGAAAGATTACTTCAAGGCCAGAAGCCACTTCCCGCTGAAGAGTGACTACAGAATTGACCGATTAATTTATAATCTGGCAGGACCCATGATAGCACCAGCTCCTTCACCAAATGGAACAATAATTCAAGGTGAGCTACGGGAGCAAGTCAGGCCACCTGGCACCTCATAGCCCCCTCCTACCTCTCCTGCATTCCAAACCCTTTCTTTAAAAACCCCTGTGTTCCCTCCACAAGTTAAAGAGTGGAATTCCTTTCTACTCTTCCCCTCACTGGCATGAATAATAAAGAAATATCACTTCTTAATGACAACTCATTATTATTCTGACTTCTTTTCACAAGCTGCAGTAGCTGGACCCTTTTGTTGGTTACAGTTTTACTCTTTTCTCTTTTCCCAAATATACTTATCATTCCCTGAAAGAACCTTACTTGTCCCCTTGTTTACTTGTTTATTCTCTAATTCCACCTATACTAGAACTGAAGTTCCAAGTTGGCAGAGACCTCCCCTTTCTTACTAATTACAGTATTCCCAATGCCTAGAACGCCAATTGGCACATAACAAATCTATTTGTTAGATGACAATAACTATTTGTTATCATCATGACTGAGTTATTGTTTTTCACAGAGCAGAGAAATATTTCTCTGTATGCGCATGCCCTTATGTAAAGGACTTGAGGCAAGAAGTTACATTCTAAGAAATAAACATCCAACAGAGCTTCTGGTCTATTTGTATCTGGTCACTTCACTGCCCACAATATAAAAACAATGGGATCTAAACTGATGGTAATTAACATAACTTTTAAGATCATTCAGAGATTTTAGTATGGACCACTAGAGGCATATTTACAACTATTAATTTCCCAGTCATGATCTTTCCTCTGGTTTAAACGAAAGGAAGAAAACAATTTTTTTCATTTATTTTTGTTTCATTGACAAGTCTTAATTGTATATATTTGTGGAATAGAGTGGGATATTTTGATACATGTATACAACGTGAAACAATTAAATCAATCTAATTGACATATTTATTACCTCACATACTTATTTTTTTCTGGCAAAAACATTTGAAATTTACTCTTAGCAATTTTGAAATATATTATTATTAGCCATAGTCACCATGCTATGCAATAGACCTCAAAAATTTATTCTTCCTAAGTGAAACTTTGTACTTTTTGACCAACATCTCTCCATTGCTCCCTACCTCCACTCCCAGCCTCTGGTAACCACTATTCTACTCTCTACTTCTATGAGTTTGACCTTTTCAGATTCCATATATAAATCAGATCATGTGGTATTTATCTTTCTATGCCTGACTTGTTGCACTTTTCATAATGTCTTCCAGGTTCATCCATGTTGTCACATATGACAGAGTTTCCTTCTGTTTTATGGCTAAGTAGTATTTCATTGCATATATATACAATATTTTCTTTATCCATTCATCTGCTGATGGACACTTGGTTGATTCCATGACTTGACTACTGTGAATAGTGTTGCAACGAATATGGAAAGGCAGATATTTCTTCTACATAGTGATTTCAAATCCTTTGTATATTTACCCAGAAGTGGGTTTTCTGGATCATATGATAATTCTATTTTTAGTTTTTTGAGGAAACTGCATACAATTTTTCAGAATGACTGTACTTATTTACATTCTCACCAACAGTGTACAAGGGTTCCCCTTTCTCCATATCCTTGCCAACCTTTATCTTTTATGTTTTTGATCATAGCTGCTCTAACAGATACAAAGTGATAGCTCACTGTGGTTTTCATTTGTATTTCTCTAATGATTAACGATACTGAGCATTTTTTCATATACCTGCTGGCCATTTGTATGTCTTCTTTTAAGAAATGTCTATTCAGGTCCTTTGCCCTTTTTAAATCCGATTTCTCACTATTGAGTTGTTTGAATTCTTTATATATTTTGTATATTGACAAATATATGATTTTCAAATATTTTATCCCAATCAGTAGATTGTCTCTTCACTCCGCTATTTCCATTGCTGTGCCAAGCTGTTTACTTTGATGCAATCTCATTTGTCTATTTTTGCTTTTGTTTCCTGTGCTTTTGGGGTTAAATTTTAAAAGTCATTGCCCAGACCAATGCTGTGAAGCTTCCTCCCCTATGTTTTCTTATAATAGTTTTATAGTTTTGAGTCTTTGAAAAATGTAAAATACTTACGAATAAATTTAACCAATAGGGTAAAAACATATGTATACTGAAAATGATATAACACCGATGAAAGAAGTTAAAGAATAGGAAGGAATTCCATATTCATGGATTAGGAGAATTAATATTGTTAAAATCCATACCACCCAAAGTAACTTTTAGATTCGATTTCTATCAAAATTCCCATCATTTTTTTACAGAAATAGAAAAACAATCTTAAAATCCATATGGAACCACGAAAGACCCCAAAGAGCCAAGGCAATCTTGAGCAAAAAGAACAAAGCTGGAGGTATCATACTGATTTGAAAATATAATAAAAAACTATAGTAATCAAAATAGCATGGTATGGAGAATAAAAACAGACACATCAACCAATGGAACACAATAGACAGCCCAGAAATGAACCCGCACATATGCAGTCAATCGATTTTCAACAGAAGTGCCAAGAACACACAATGGGGAAAGAAAGGATGGTTTCTTCAATTAATTGTGTTGGGAAACTTGGATATCCACAAGCAAAAGAATGAAAGTAAACCCTTGTCTCACTCTTTATACAAAATCAGCTCAACACTTAAAAAGGAAGTAAATATATGTTAACATAATATTGAAATCCATAATAGTTTGACTTAATTTGATTAAGGTGAGTGTTTCTAGGGGTCTAGAAAGGTTTTGTACATAAATTTATGCTTAAGCTGAACCTGAAGGGGGGAGATACACACACACACACACACACACACACACACACAATCTCCATGGGTGCTTATCTTTTTCTGGGTTCATTAACATCATTGGAGAATCTCTCGAAAAACAGGTCTCAAAATTCTCCACTGGACCCTAAAGAAAAACACAAAAGAGAGAGAGAAGCCTGGAAGCTGAGGGCTAAACCTGTGATTTGCTTATTGCTATATCCCCAATATCCATCACAGTATACACTAGGTGTTTAATTTGCTGACATACTGACAGAACAGATAATCAGATGGTAGATATATATTCTTAATTCATTTATGCCTGAGGTTGCAATTTTTTGAATTTTTGCCATCAGACCTTGGTGATGACCTTGAACAGTAGGATATAAACAACTCCCACATGCTTAGCATTCCAATAATGGGACACGAGGCATAAATTCAATGGCTGCTGCTGACTCAAATACTTCATAGGCTTAAACCTAACACCTTCAGGTCCATTAGGCTGCAATTAAATGACTACCGGTTTTGTTGTATTGTGTCTTGGAGGAAAAGCTATTTGCTCTTGTGGAAAACAATGATTTTAAGACCCTTGAAGTGTCTTGCTAGGGTACATTCAACTCTAGCAATGTGACTGTCATGCCAATCTTGTTTTTCACATTGGGCTCCATATAGATTTTAAAAGCACATTAAAAGGCTCTATGTCCCATCACCAAGCAAATCTGGGTGGATTTGGGCATAAATATTCATTAGAACCTCCCTCCACCTCCTCTGAAAAATGCTCTATTGACATGGAGATTTTGACTTTTAGAGTAATGAAGAATATAAAAAGCCTTTAATCTGAAAAATAGATAAATGAAATAACATTTCTCTATTTTTATTAGGATGAGTTGCTTTATTTTTTTAAGTCAATTTCAATGTACTATGTTTGTTCTTATAAGAAAAGCATGTTATCTTTCAGAGGGTGGAAGAGTTCCTTAATAATGTGTTATAATTTCTGCATTCTCTGTTAATCCCCAATTAAATGCAGCCAGAATTATTTTCATGTTGGTACTTAGTATAAACTTTGAAGTGCTCCTTTGTCTTTGGTGAACATATAAGAGGCCTGAGACTCTGCTCCTTTAGTTAGGGACTTACTACACAAGCCATCTTACTACACAACCCACCTCTCAGCTGTTTTCTTTTCTGTCAAAAGAGGGAAACAACAAATAAATCATTATGAGAATGAATAAATCCCTGTTGATGCAGTGAACCTGAATAATATTTTGCAAAGTCTGTTTTGGAGAGAGGGTCTGTTTTCTTTCTAGATAAAACTAAAAAACGGGGAAAAGAAAAATATGCTTTCAGAATATTTCAGAATAGGAACATTCAAAAGAAGGTAAAATTTTTTTGTTGTTGTTGTTTTTGTTGTGTCTTTATCACTGCTACTTTTTTCTGAATGGAACCCTACTCTTGGAAAATCTAGCTGTCTCTCAAGTGAATCAAGACCATGAAGAGAGATGACTTCTTGTTGCCCTCTGCCTCTCAGTGTCTATAACATCCAGCTTCGGTTTGAACAAAACAGGTGCCCTGGTGTTTTCAGTTCTACATCAGCTGCACAATCTAATTACAGCAATGATGCTTGTTTAATCTGATTGGTTTCCATTGTGTCTTTGTCTATGCTCAGGGTCTTGTTTCCAAGTCATTTCACTAGCCAGTTGGTCTTTGCCACATTCCATTGAATCTGTGATTTGGTTTCTAAATTCAGCATATCTTATTGTTTTTTATGACTTGGGACTGTAATGTCACAGTAAGATTTCTTTTCTTTTTCTAAGAATGTTTTAAAAAAGACTTCTAAAATTGATGTGAGAGAAAGTAAAGAGGTTTAGTTAGAATTAATTTATAAATCTCCCATAAAAAGTATCTGTAATTTATTGCTACAAATTCCTTCGCAAAAGCACACAAAAGTTTACTTTAAATAAAATGCACTTAATTCTTATTAACTTTATTTTACCAAAATAGCAATAAAATGTGGTATACTATTGACAGACAACTGTTGTCTTTCTAACCATCATATTCCTCCTTCCCATTTCTTCCTTCCTGGCCAAGATGCCATTCAATGACAGAGTCTTAAAATGTCACACATCATTTTCATTAAATTTCTTTGCAGCTAGGTTAGGGGCTTGTGAACCAATCCTGCAGAAATGACCCAAAGGAAAGTCTGCCAGGGAGCTTCTGAGAAAAGTTTTCCTTCCTATTAAAAAGATATGTGGGAAGAAAGCATCCATCTTTTATGACAGATCATGTTATCTCTACATGTGATACCTAAACTATAGCTACACTCAGGTTCAAGAGGTTTAAATAGGCCTAAGATCCAAGACAATATTCTGAGGATGGAGAGCTGAAATATGGAAAGATATGAACTCTTAATATTACTAAGTTGTTAAACCAATCCTGAAAGCACTTTGCCACTTACTTTTGTTAAGCCTTTTAAATTGGGCATTCTATTACTTATAGCCAAAAGAATACAATAGAAAACCACCACATTAACTGATAGGAAATTTGATTATTTTTATGCAATGAAAAGCTATATCTGTACCAAATAATATGTAACTAAAAACCTAAATTACATTTATTGAAATGGCGTCTATTCTATTCTCATACTAAATTAAAACCAACTTCTTAAATAACAATTACTTTGCTAATTTTGCACTAAAAATCACTTTTAAATGGATTTTAGTCCTAGGGTATTTCTCCCCTTAAACATGGTGTTGGTAATTCAGCAGAGGCTCTTTTTAGAGTGGTTTTAGTTTATTTATTTGCTTATTTCTGGTTTTTACTTTGGGATGGGGTTGAGGGAGAGTTTTGACAAGGTCAAATAGAACTAAGAATTTAAATATATTGACATCTATTTTTTAAATTAGATATTACATAATTGTATAAGCATACATTCCACAATGAAAACTACAAATTCCCCATCATAAGCAGTTTTTTATATGTGTCCTAACAGTCTGATTCGAGTATATAAAGAAGTCTTACTTTACCTTATTTTTCTCATAACTCTTTTTTTTCTTTGAGGCGGAGGAGTTCTGCTTTTTGCCCAGGCTGGAGTGCAACAGTACAATCTCAACTCATTACAATCTCCACCCCCTGGGTCCAGATAATTCTCCTGCCTCACCCTCCTGAGTAGCTGTGATTACAGGTGTATGCCATCATGTCCGGCTAATTTTGTAGTTTTACTAGAGACGGGGTTTCGCCATGTTGGCCAGGCTAGTCTTGAACTCCTGACCTCAGGTGATCTGCCCACCTTGGCCTCTCTAAGCCCTGAGACTGCAGGCCTGAGCCACTGTGCCTGGCCCGTATTTTTCTCACAACTCTTAACATACGTTTCTTCAAAGAAAAGCTTCCTTTTAAAAATTAACACCAACAAAACAAGTGGATAATTTATAAGCCTATCATCTATACATGATCCACAATAACTGAGTTACCTGTTTTCTTGCAGCAAAGTCAAAACAGAGTTCTAATCTACCATGGGTAATTTGGATGAAGAGACTGGCTTTAGGAAGAAGGTAAACAAGCACTTCACTTTGGCTGATAGCCTAGATAAATTTAATGTGTGAGTGAAGTCACAGAAATGGGATAGGGATTAATGGAGAAAAAGAAACATGAATTTCACATTAAAAAGATTAGGGAAATCCCAACCTTTATTATACAATATCTGTGAGCCTACCAAGATGATTTATAATACTGGAAAAGCTTTAGATATGCCTTGGCTAATGCTCCTGGGAGGCTCAGAAAACATAATCCAATTTTCTAGCAGCGTACAAAAGAGACATACTTTAAAATAATTGCTATTTTAAACTGCAGCCTTCATGGAGCTATTGGCATCTAACCACAACATAAGGATTAACAGAAATTTTTACACTGCCACTTTAAAAATGTGATATTTTTTGTGTCACATATTCCACAGCCCATGGCATGAAAAGCCGACTACGTAAAAGAATTGTTTCAACTAATGCGCACAGCTTACCTTGGCTGATTCACCTGAGAGAGGAAAAAACAGAAACAAACTGGGAGTCACGAAGCAATATACGCTGTTAATTAAGCTTTTGGAGTGATCCAATTGCGATTTTCTGGGACAACAAAGCTGTGGCTATCACACACAATTTACGTTTTTGAAAGCGTGTCCTTCCTTTTAGGCATTTGTTTGTTTGTTTGTTTTTCAAAACTTTCTAGAAGATTCAGAGGTATTTTATTCCAGGGTTAATTGTAGGAGGACACCAGAGTAATATGAAAGATATATTTACCTGTCTGACATCTCAGGCAGTCTTATTCACCGCTTAACCAGCAGAAGAGCCGGTTTCTTGGAGAATTTTTACACTGTGAATTATGCCTCAGAAAAAAGTGAGCTCCAGAAATGTGACTTACATCTGCTTTACTTTAGCCCAATCATCAAGGCACGAATATTTTCTGCTGCAGGCTACTCTGATTGTTTATTCCATTCTGACAGCCAGTTTTACAACTTAGTGTATTAAAGTAGCATCGAACCAGAGTCAAGCAATTTTGTTCTAGCCCCATTATTGGTGTGATGGACTATTCAGTATTCAACCTAATACAGAGTTTCATAAACAGCTTCTAAGGGTTAGAAATCTGCCATAGCTAAGGCTCATTTTCATGGCTAATTTATCCAAAGACACTGCTTCACAACTAAAAAATCTTGGCAAGTAATCAAGATGCTGATCAGCTCAAAGAAAACTTTAATATTTCTCAACTTCAACCATCCCTCTGACAACAGAGACCAGATGCCAATTTGGTAGTTTTAGAAAGAAGTTTATGGTATTCCTGTTTAAATTTACCATTTATGCCATTAATTAGCTGCCTCGAAGTAATGGTCTGTCTTTAAGGAAAGATCATAATATAAAGTAGGGTAAATATAAATAGAATATTTAGTCATATAAATTTTGGGTGTCTCCCTCTTTTTGGGTATTGTTCTAAATACTAGACATACAGAAGAAAGATACTGTCCCAGATTTTCTTTAAAATAATTCAGTGTTGCCGGGTGCAGTGGCTCAAGCCTGTAATCCCAGCACTTTAGGAGGCTGAGACAGGCAGATCACCTAAGGTCAGGAGTTCAAGACCAGCCTCACCAACATGGAGAAACCCTGTCTCTACTACTAAAAATACAAAATTAGCTGGGCCTGGTGGTACATGCCTATAATCCCAGCTACTCAGGAGGCTGAGGTAGGAGAATCGCTTGAACCCAGGAGGGGGGAGGTTGTAGTAAGCTGAGATTGTGCCATTGCACTCCATCCTGGGCAACAAGAGTACAACTCCATCTCAAATAATAATAATATTATTATTATTTAGTGTGGGGGTGGGTAGGAGTACGGTGAATTTGAAAGGTGTTACTAGATCAAACATAAGGGGCTTGTTTTGATGATTCTTACACATGAGTGGTGAGTCCGTAAGCGTTTGTTACTCACTAGCTTTACTTAATTTTGAAATACCCCATTAAAACATTTTTAATGAATAAACACCACAGAGATCCAGAAATAATAATAATAAAAAAGATAAAAGAAATATGTAGCCTCTGCTGTCATGGGGCTGACAGTCTGTCAGCGAGGGAAGACAGACATTCTGAAAGTATTGAACGGCGTTAGGAAATAATTCAACTCGATATCAGAGAAATGCAAATTAAAACTACAGTGAATATCATGAGTCACTAGAAATTAATAACTGAAAATATCACGTGTAGGTGAGAACATGGAGTAATTATTAACCCTCAAACACCTCAGGTGGAAATGTGAAATAGTATGACACTTTGGAAAACCATTTGAAAGTTTATTTAAAGGTTAAAAATACACCTACCAAATGACTCAACCATTTCACTGCTAATTACCCAAGGAAATGAAAACACGACGGCAAAGACTTATATTCAAATGTTCATAGTAGCTATTTATAATAGCCAACAACTGGAAACAAGGCAAATGCTCAACTCTCGAATGGATTAAACAAATTGCGGCATATCCATACAATGGAATTCCACTCATCAGTGAAAAGAAATGAGCTACTGATATTATACTACGTGTGAATCTCAAAAGCATTATGATATGGAGAAGGAAATGGTTGTGAAAGACTACAGACTGTGTATATCTGCTGTTTCTTGCTGTCCCATTCACATTTAGCATACGTGATGCCCCATGAGCACAGGATTCAGGTAGAGAGATCCACAGTGCATGGGAATATGACATGACTGCAAAGATGTATAAGGTAAGTACATAATATGTACAGCTAAGTAAGTGGAACACTGACTACCCTGAGAAGCCAAGCTTTTTGTTCAAACCACAGCTGCTTCATAAGAACAGGACCGACTGAGGAGCCCAATCATATCTCTTCCTACATTACTTCCCTGTATTACATAGAAAATGATGACACAGAAAGAAAGGAAAAATGGGATAACCACTAGAGACTGTTAGTGGGATGTGCTCATACCAAGAAGTGAAATACAAACAGTTGAGTTGGTTTTGTGCACCATTTTCACAGATGCATACATAAAACACAACTGTGTAATTTTGCTGATTTTACATTTAAGGTAAATGCTTTCATATTTATATTTAAAGTTGGCATTGCAGTGTAAAAAAGAATGGTAAATTTTATTCCAATAATTTAAATTTTTAGTGTTTAAACTTAGAACATTAAATAATAAATAAAAAATACCATGAAAAGTTGAAAGACACATCAGAGAAGAAAGAAAAAAATCTTTTCTATTTTATTACCTTAAATGGCACAATTTTTCCTGCTTTGAACAAGGAGCCCCACATTTTTGTTTGTATGTAACCCTATCTGGACTTGACCCTGAAGGACAATGGGGAGCACTGGGAATCACAGAAAGATAACAGAAAGGAAAATCACATGACTGAGTTTGTGCTTTAGAAATTTGCTCTGGGAGCAGAAGATCAAACACCGCATGTTCTCACTCATAGGCGGGTGTTGAACAATGAGAACACATGGACACAGGGAGGGGAGCACTACACACTGGGGTCAGTTGGGGGGAAATAGGGGAGGGACGGTGGGGGGTGGGAAGCTGGGGAGAGATAGCAAGGGGAGAAATGCCAGATGTAGGTGATGGGGAGGAAGGCAGCAAATCACACTGCCACGTGTTCCTATGCAACAATTTTGCATGTTCTTCACATGTACCCCAAAACCTAAAATGCAATAAAATAAATAAATGGGAAAAAAAATTAGCTGGAAAAAAAAAAGAATTAGTGAGCTTGAAAATATTTCAAAAGAAAACTCTAAAACAAAATGCAGAGAATAATAGAATAAAATATAAAACAAAATATCCAAGAACGGTGGTAGATTAAAAACATACATGTAATGGAAATACCAAAGAAGAAAGAGGAAGAAAAGAGCTAAATAAATACTTGAAGTAATTAAGGCTGAGAATTTTCCAAAATTAAGGATAAATCTGTCTTAGTCTATTTTATGCTGCTGTAACAGAATATCTAAGACTAGATATTCTGTTTTATAATAAACAGAAATTTATAATAAACAGGAAAAAAAAAAGAAATTTGCTCTGGGAATACGGTGGTCCATGAATTTGGAGAACAAATACATCGGAGAAAAGGAATCCAATTATAATGATGACAAAAGGGAAGTAGCTTGAGAGAAGAAAGGAGATTTTGAAATATTAAGAGTTAAGAGTTGCCAAGACTTGTTGACATGCCTTTTGTTAACCACTACAGAAATTTAAAAATCCTTAAACTCTCAAAATAATTTTTTCTTTTAGACACTGTTTCTCAAGTTTTTGGTATCTATGAACTACCTTGATGCTGTTTGGCCCCACAAAGATCACTAATTTTAGGTCAACTAAAAGATAAGTTTTTCAATGATAAAACATATTCTTTTAAAATTTAAAGTAATTAAAGTACATTTATATCATCAAGAGGAGTGTTTTTTTTGCTATTTTTCAACTAAAGTAATAACATCTATCTGGCACAAAGGTCCGGCTTCCACACTGAGGTTTTTTTGTTTTGTTTTGTTTTGTTTTTTTAATCTCTCTCTTTTTATCCTAGATTTTAAAATGCCCAAATAGTAGATCAAAATTAGAATGACAATTGTCTCAGTTTCCCAGATTTTACCTGTTGTCCAGGTAACTATTAACATCTCTTTTGCTCTCAACTGTCTACCTTGTACATAAATTACATGCTCACCCCAGCCAGCAATATGGCAGCGAATGTTAGGTGATTCTGTTCAATTAGTCTGGATATCTGGATCAAACACACACCTGATATAGAGAGACTTCCGACTGAAAAATGTTTCTGTGCTGCATCAGAGACTAATAAGTGAGCATATCACCCCAAGAAGTTGAGTGATTGAACGTTTTAACACAAGAGATAACAGCAAATGGAATCTTTTTTTTCCCCCATTTATTTATTTAATTTATTGCATTTTAGGTTTTGGAGTACATGTGAAGAGCATGCAAGATTGTTGCATAGGTACACACGTGGCAGTGTGATTTGCTGCCTTCCCCCCCATCACCTACACCTGGCATTTCTCCCCTTGCTATCTCTCCCCAGCTCCCCACCCCCCACCATCCCTCCCCTATTTCCCCCCAACTGACCCCAGTGTGTAGTGCTCCCCTCCCGGTGTCCATGTGTTCTCATTGTTCAACACACGCCTATGAGTGAGAACATGCGGTGTTTGATCTTCTGCTCTTGTGTCAGTTTGCTGAGAATGATGGTTTCCAGGTTCATCCATGTCCCTACAAAGGACCCAAACTCATCGTTTTTGATGGCTGCATAATATTCCATGGTGTATATGTGCCACATTTTCCCTGTCCAGTCTATCATCGATGGGCATTTGGGTTGGTTTTAACCTGTTCTTTGTTTTTCCGTTCAGGGTATGTTTCTTCCTGTTCCTGTTGCAGCACTTTGGGTGTTTAAATATGAAACAGACCAATGTGAGAGACTTCTTTTAGTCGCACAATATTTGTGTTCTGGTTTTCCCTTACTGTAAAAATAGATCTTTGAATTTTAGCTGGGCACATGGCCATTAGAATAAGGACTACATTTCCTAGTCTCTCTTGCTGCTAGATAGGGCTGTGTGACTCAGTTTCAACCAATGAGATATAAGCAGAGATAGTATGTTCAACTTTCTGAAAGAATAATTAAGGGAGGAAATCATTTAATTCTTCAATTCTTCATACAATTCTTTCCTTTGTTCTTCTTAGCAAATTTAATACATCTGAATACTACCACCCAAATGCAATATTATCAATACATTAGCCTATGGCAGAGGCTGACAAACTTTTTCTTAAAGGGTCAGATAGTATTGTAGCCTTTTAGGGCTACACGGTTTCTGTCACAATGACTCAACTCTGCCCTTGTAGACCAAAAGTAGCCACAGATAATACAATATGAGTGGTTGTGGCTGTGTTTCAATAAAACTTTATTTACATAGTGGCCAGGTCAGTAGCCAGTTTGCTGACCTCTGGCTTAGATTGGTGTTTTCAAGCTTTTCGGAATTCACTAGGGAAATTTTAAATACACAATGTCTAGGGCCTTGAGCTTCTAATTTAGTCAGCTGGGCTAGAGCCCAAGTATTTGTTAAAAGGTCTCACTATGATTCTTCTGTGAGGTCAGAAAAGAGACATGTCCACCATGCATTAGCTTATCTTTTAACCATCATCAATCTTCGGACTTTCTTAAGAAGAAATGGTTAATTGTCCTGGAAGATTTCTTTTCTATTTTTATACCCCTAACTGCCCTTTCTCAGAAAAAATTTAAGACAGCATGTTTTGTTTAGTTAGACTTTCAGTGGCCTAAAGGCTCTGAATGCTAATGAGATAATGTGGCTGTAAACTCCAGATTGAGGCAATTAAGTCATGACCTGTGACAAACTGTGCCTTAATTGTGAGGTAATTGAAATTCCTTTTTTTGAAAAATACAGTGGAAAAAACAAAGCTGATTTTAATTACCTGTCCAAACTTTCAGAAAAATGGAATTGATAGTTATCATGTTAATTCTACAGATGTGTTACAGGGGAAAATGTTGATAATTCATTTTCAGTTTGGGGCTCTAAATATGAAGCTAATATACCACTTTGATTATTCTTGATCAAAAACTTTAAAAGGCTACGTAATACAAAAATTACATAGCATCAAAATGTGTTAAGCCATACATAAAACTGTTTCTGGCATGCTCAGGGGGTCTTCAAAAAATTCATGGAAAATGAAAATTATAAAAAAAAAAAAAAAAAAACCTCTGGCGGGGCATGGTGGCTCATGCTTGTAATCCCAGCACTTTGG